>NW_012027062.1:2227172-2281522 GCF_000956235.1 Wasmannia auropunctata
ATATAATATCTCTCTCTCTCTCTCTCTCTCTCTCTCTCTCTCTCTCTCTCTCTCTCTCTCTCTCTCTCTCTTCCACTGAATGTTTTGCCGTTTGTTAATTAACATTCGATAATAACGGTCGGCAATAGCATATATTATGATAATAATAATGGATATTCGATTCTCGTTAGCAAAGCTAAAAACCAGAGTGCAAAAGGGATAAACAAAAAAAAGTACGCTAAACGACGAGAATGAACGAGCTTCGCTCTCAGACTTAAAAAGTTTATCGGGAACTCGAATTCATGACCGCATTTCCATCTTTATTTGTTCGAAAATAATGCCACGGTAGCAGCGCAAATGCGTACTCGTATACCTATAGCTGCGCGTACGTACTTCAAAATGAATAGGGGAAAGTCAAATAATGTCGAATAACGAACGATAATAATGGAGATGTGACAGATCGCACGAGACGCTCATTTATAAATCCCTGTCGTTCAACTCTCTCCGACTGTTCGAAAAATTCAAGGAAGTTATTCGCGCGAATTGGATTGACATTCACGACGTGGAAACCCGTTCTTTGCGGAAAGAGGTATCTTGCGAGACTTAATGACAGTGATTTGACCACGTGCGTTTCGAGCGATGCTGACGAGTGTATAGCTCCGTTCATTTGTTTCTATTTGCAGTGTGATTCATGGAATGTGAAAATAGGCGACAAAGAATACCGCGCCGACATGAAGAATGTTGAAAGAAAGCTCGTCGCTCGGCGAGGAGAGTGTGTGTGCTCGTGGGTATACTAATTAGTACTAATAAATACTAATCGAGTGAGTCACGAATAATTGCGGTTCGTGTTATCCAACTGTAACGCGAACGGCACTTTGCATGCGAACGAGCCTGCCCTCGTCCACGCCTCGCGTCGGAAAGTCGATTTCGTTACGCCAAACGATAATCTCCCAATTCCCTTAAATCGCGTCGTTTTCGAAATCACGATTTAACGATTAAACCAGAAATCAAGCGCACCGACGGTAGTTACATAACAGAAAATTCTACCGCGACAATGACGGGCCGTGTCGCAAAAACGAATCTAACCGAGCGAAATGACCCGACGAAATCGTGCGCGGCGGGGGTATGTACGTATCGAATCGTCAACATTAAAACTTATATCTTGCCTTTATCTTGCGCGGCACTCTTTTATCTCGTATAGTAATATTCATGTCATCTAACAACGAAGTTTGTGGTTAAGATAAATATAGCGGTTATCACACACAGATAGCAGATTATCACTTCGTATTCTTGTACCCTGCAGATAAGAGTGGCAGATAAAAACTGGAGTACATGTGCATACGGGTACGCATACAAAGCATACGAAAAGTCTACACGGAGGAAGATAAGGATGAGAGGGGAACCGGGGATTCCGCCAAGCATCGCTGTTTTTCACGAGCAGATTACTCCGGCTACCTCACCCGTGCGAAGGCAAAGTAAACTTCTCCGCTTAAAAGAAGAGAAAAGGGAGAGACTTTCACCTCGGCCACGGCCTCGCGCGCGCGCGCTTGGCACGACGATCACGAAGGATTTACTCTCATACGTGAAGGAGAGGATGAATCCCTCGGCGCAGCGCGCGCGCGCGCGCGAGCGGCGGGCAGCTCTTCAAACGGAACAGCACGCGGAATGAAATCCCTCTTCTACCGGCGCGGACCGGACCGGCTCGGCACGGCTCGACTCGGCGGCGGCGCGGCGCGGCGCACGGAAACGTCCCTCCTGGCGACTCGTAGGTGGAAACTCGAGTCTCGTGCACGTACCGATCGACCACAGGAGCAACCACCTCTTGAGTGGCATGAGAGGCGAGTGCACCGTGTGTTCGCCCGTCCGCTCTCGCTCTCTTTCTCCGTCCCTCTCCCTTTCTCGCTCCATCTCTCCGCTTCTTTCTATCTTCTCGGCTTTTTCCGCTTACTCCGGCTGCTTTTATTAACCCTGAACCAACCGTACACGCTTCTGGCAGCGACGATACTGCAAATATTTGTCCACCGATTCTACGCCGTTCACAGGCGGAGTGGAAGCGGAAAGGTCGCTGCCCTTCATATACGTCGACAGTTGTGATGGGAATTATTATGAATCCGTATGGACCAGTAAAAAAACTATCAATTGACAAAACTTTCCGGTTACAAAAAAAAATAGAACGTATAAGTAAACATAAAGCGAAAGTAAAATTAGGAATAGCGTTAAATAGTTCAAAGATATAAATTAATACATTAACAAAAAACATGCATGCATTAATGAATTTGAAAGTTTTGTAATCTTCTACGAAGAACTATAATGTAAATGTATACATGTACAAAACATATGATCTATTAATTTATCGCACATTTATACTTACATATGTATTAACTGTAAATTATTCTCTTTATACGCGCAAGACGTAATTCTTTAATAACATCTTATAGAAGATAATTAATATAAATATAAAAATTTAACAATATATTTATTTATCGCATATTAATTGCATATATTAACACATCACCTATAGAGACAAGATCTAATACAGTAACCGTAAAGTATCTAAACCTTCTCGAATAATACACAGCCTGAAGATACTTATATATTATATAATAATTTACCCTTAGTAAGTAAACAGTAAACTAAATAATAAAACATGAAATCAGCTGAAAATCAGAAAGGGACATTGTGTAGCACAATCTCTTCGTTTCTCAAGTGGATTAATCAGATTTCACCGCAAAACCTCATCAGGCTCCAAAGTACAACGTTAACTTAAATTACCGCGGTATAATATCCGTGGACAGTTGCGACAATAATCGTGATTCAGATTTAAGATGCGATTAGGCCTAAAACGTGACTGCCAATCGCTGAAATATTAGGCTAACTTCTAGAGAAAGACAAAAAAAAAGGGGCAACAATGATTAGCAATAATTTCCCGATAATCATAGTGTAATGCACCTCTAGTTGCGTCTTACGAAAGTTATGCTTATGAGTGAATCACGACGCTCAGTTGCGACAGAAGGATCATCTTTCTGTTTAGAATTGTCAAGAGCAACAATCACTTTTGTGTGTGGCAAGATACCTTTCATGAAGTCGAATTACTCTTCCCTGGCGATCTCGATCGTCTCGATCAAAATTCAACCCAAGGAATTCATCAACTGCACATTACAACTTTCCCTGTCCAAACGCTTCCGCATCGACGAGAAAGTTAACGCCATCGATGATTCTAATCGCGATATCTTTTCAATATTATTTTTACCGAGGGAAAACATATTAAAAGTATTTTGTACCACTGCATTTATCTCACGTCCTTGTATTAAGATTGAGACGTTATTAGCTTCCCTGATAGATAACATTGTTGTGACACGAGCTATATTTCAATTGTTACCTTGCAAAATATTCGTTTCTGTCTCGTCCCTCCCTTTTCTCAACAAGCAATTATACACGCGCGGTATGGAAAGAGAGATTTTTTTCTTCCCGGCACTTCTTTCTTTGCGACGCGTGCATTTACAGTCGATGACATCAGTCACTTCTAAGCAAAGCAAACCTCTCATACGAGGACATACAAAGTACGAAAAAATGACGTCACTCCACGTTCGTTACGCATTGCGACAGAAACAAGAGGATGACGATCGCACAATCGGAATTTCAATTCATTTGCCCGTCCTTTCGCCTCTTTTTCTTCTCTTCTCTTTTTCTCCGTTCGGCGCGCCCATTTACGACATATTACACCTGGTAACAGACGCGAGCACACCGTGAAAGAGGAACGGGTAGCTCAAGAGAACTCATTCGCGCGAATAATTAAGCGAGACCACCACCCATGTGGCATGTCTTAAGTTCTGAGCGCCCCTATCAACGCGTATAATCTTGAAAGATAATTAATCAACATCCTTAAAATCAAAGGAGAGGTTTAGAATTTCGGGGGAAGAATGCTTTAAAATAAACAATTGTATTATACAAGAAATTTAAAAAACTTAAGAAAATATAATTCAATATTATTCTATTTAATCGGCCGTTAAAGATAAATATGCAAAAATTGTCATTTCTCTTTATAAGTGACACGTGATTTCTTGTTACTGCTACAATCCCTAATAACAAAGCGAAGTAATCATTCTCGGGCGTCGTGTTTTTAAGGCTGCGAAGCTGGCCTCCTCGCGATGGCGATATTTCGTATCTCGGTAACCAGTAGCAGCGCGTACGTTACGCGTTAAGGATCGGCACGATAATCGCGCGTCGATCTTTGTAAAACTGAGTAATGGAACACATTACGGTAGCGAGCGACTCCGGTGGAGAGATACATTGTACGTTGGAAGCGAAATAAACGAAGAACGAAACAAGTGCCGGGGACGCGTGAGAATAGAAACATCTCTCGCGAAGAGGAATGCGCCTCCCTCCCGTCTCTCTTCAGTCGGTGTGCCAACTGTAGTTTCACTCTGGAATTTATAATCCCCCGACACACGACGGCGCTATATGAACCTGTCGTCGCTAATGACTTCGGCTGTGCAAACGGGCAATCGACTTTGAGAGAAAAAAACGCGGGATCTCGCCTCGCATGAAAGCGAAAATCCACTCTCGCCCCTGCGGACGCTGCGATTAGTATGCGATTAAGTCCTGATTTATGGCGGCCGTTAAATCGCCTAGATGCGATTGATTTCGTCAATGTCGGCGATCCCAGCTCCGGAGAGCTTTTCGCTCGCGGCGCGTTGGCGGTCAGTATCGCGCGTTGGGCTACATCGTTAATCGAGATCGGTGAAACTAATCCTCTGAGAGATTATCGGGAAGAAAAAAAAACAAATGCGGACACGTAGAAATTCGTTGCGCAATTTTATACACTGAGCATTTTAACTACCAGATTAATGTAATATAACTGATAAGACACTAAAAGTGCGCCGAGTACGCAGACCCGTGTTTTCACCGCATTAAACGTTTGCTGTCCGAGTCTGGCATTTGCTTGACTAATACGGGGGGATTGCTCACGGCAACGAGAATCAGACAGTTGCATTTTAACGTTAAACGTACACGGACTGTCGCGCGTGTTGCTCCGTCGGACAGCACAGTGAGCGTGTTCTGTCATACGCTTTTTCGAGGGATCGACGACGCGGTGCCTTTTGCAACGAAACCCAAGCGACCGAGTGGTCGATATAGCCAGCGGCGTGGGTGGGTGCAGCGCGTACTGGTTTTCCTTCTCGTCGTAGTGTACCCCCTTAAGGGGCTAATACCATGCAAATAAGAGCGAACGCAGCGGAAACGAAAGGCGAAAACGGTCTTTAACACGTATTACACAGTTTACGAATTTAAATAGGTCGACGTGAACAATCGCGTTTTCATTGCCATTTTTGGAATAAGTCAGGATCAATCTTAGAAAGTGAATACTGGCGAAAAAAGGGGACAATGATAAAAATTCCTTTGTGTTACATATGTTCTACTTACAACGAAGAAAAGTGAATTCTACATTGACTACAAAACCTGTTATTAAAATTAAACTCGTAAATACTATAAGGATTTGCATATTTGCACATTTCATTACGATTCTGTAAGTGAACGACATATTTTTGCCTATGTAAAAGGAAATTAATTGCGGGGAATGGAACTAAGAACGTCAAGCGCAATTACATTCGCCTTTCGCCTTGTGAATATATTCGATGCATTCCTCGGCATATTAGCGCCCACGTGTCTCTACGATAAAGTATAGCTCCTCGAAGACATTTGCAGTCGAAGCGAAACCATACCTCGCAAAATAATCATCTATACGGAATCCAACCGCGCACCTACCGGCCGACTACTGCCGATGAATCATGAAATTACAACGGTCGCACTCCTGTACTCCTCGTATCCCGTCTAACCCTCTCAATCTAAAAGACGAGCACACCGACAGACGTATTATTACGCATGCTAAGAACGACGACGGTCAGACTGAAACTAATATCACGAGACAACCTCACATGAAGTTCGTAACTATGATTGAATTTTATTCCTGTTTTTAAAATAAGACATCGCGTTTTATAGTCACTATAATTATCATTGTCTATAGTCCCTTTTTATTTATAATAACATTTAATTCTATTGCCATATGACAACCTTTTAGAATTTGATAATTATCTATCAATATAAATCGTCAATTGTTTTTCATTTTTTCTTCGTCGTTTTCTTAAAGCCGAAGGTCTTAATATATTTCTAAAATATCTTTTTTAATTCAAAAAATTTGTAAAATTTTTAACATAAAACTTATTTAACATAAAATATAATTATCAATAAAATCATTTTAGATGTGTCATTGATATTATTACTCTTCTTAATATTCTAACTTGATCGATGAGATAAACGTGATAAAGGTCAAATCGTAGAGGATAACTTGACGCAATACTTCAGAATTTTAAAAATCAAACTTGAGCCTTGTTGCTAAGCATAGCGTTTCTCCGCGACTTGAGAGATGACCTTTAATTGCGGTGCCAGATACCGACATGACCTCGAAGAACGCCAACTATCGGGAGCTTTCGCGCCTAGAAGAGAGGACCCTCTAGTAGCTGGATGAAGGAGAAGGAGGAGATGATGGCGGGAGAAGGATGTGATATCCTCCCGTCGTTCCAGGACCCGATTGAGCCGTCCAGGTGAACGTTCCGACACACCAGGACGCCAGAACGGACTTTAATGAAGAGAGACATCCAGCGTCGCGATGCTTGACGGACTACAAGCGTTGCTAACGCGGCAACGATCCCTCTCTTCCTCGTCGTCTTATTCCTTTCCCATCTTCCCGCTGCTCATCTTCTCCTTCGTCCACCAACTTCACGGACTTTCGAGCGACCCTTCGCGCCTCGACCGCACGTTCGGCTTTCTTTGCCAAAGAAACCGCTAAGGTGCGATCAACATGCTGCCAGATACTTTCTACCGGTCACGAACGCCGAAAAAAGGCAGGCGTATCTTACAAGGGTATCTTAGATCGGGAAAAATATCAAGTGGGCCTTTCGTCTCACCGTTCTTATTTACATACTTTAAGATATAAAAAAAATAAAAAATCGAGTTTCTAAATTAAAAATTTTTCAAAATTTACGAATGAGAATGATTTTGCCTAGACAAGAAACGCCTCGATTCTCAGAAAATACGTATTATTATCTTGCGAAATTTCTAGGCAAAATTAAAGTTCAATTCCATCCGCTGATCATCGTTGAGCGGTATCGGTAACCCTTTTGTATCATGGAGATAAATACACCGTTCCACTTTCCTCGCGGCGCAATAACGGCGCGTCTTTCTGCGTCGTCGTTACCAGGTCCTTCTCCGTCGGGTTATACATCCCGTGAACTTCAATCATAACGGCGGAGTCAGCGCCATAAATTTGTCACAATGTACGGAGATAGTGCGCGAGACCGTACACGGTACGGTATGTACGTATGGTGCACGCGAGAGCACGCGGACCGCGCACGATCCTGTCGTGTCCGTGCCGAGCGATAGAGTCGCGGACGAGGGGGAAGTCTAGGACGACGTGGCTACGACGTGGAAAATGTCATCTTCGTGGCGGAAGAGGAGCCTCGACGTGTGCTCCAAGCGTGGGATGTGGGTCGCGGGGTCTGGGTGTGATCACATCGGCGAAAAAAGAAAACGAAAGAGAGGATCGAAGCGCACGCGGTTGCGGCGTCTATGTACAGCCGACGTTGGAAGGCGCGACCCCCGGGGACACTCACGTCACGGCAATAATGACCGGCTATTACCTAATACTCCCGTGCAAGGGCCGAGCCCGTAATTTTCGATGTAGTACGAACAACGTGTTCTCGAGTTGATATGATATCGGCGTTGACACCTTCGGCGTTGACACTCGGTAGTTGATCGAGACTTCTATGCGCGATGTAGAGACGCAATGTATTTCAAGAAATTCGTAAGTTGTCACTATGAATCACTACTACGCACAGATCAGAAAAATTATTTTTCTATTATTTTCTAAATTATCTTTTTCTACTCTCTTCAATTGGCCATCTCTATAATATACAAGTTATTCCATTAGAAACTGCTTTCATAAATTTTAGCATCAATTTGTCTTTCTTTGGAGAAAAAAATAAAAAAATGAATAAAATATTGTATGTAAACTTTAATATCAAATAATACTTAAAGAATAACGCTAGAAGAGTACAATACCCGAGAAAAGTGGAATAAAAGACACGAAAATAGTGGATAATAAAACTTGCAATTAAAATAACAAATATAAACGTATTACATTAAACATTAATATGAAACCTAATCGAATAGAATGTATAAGAATCATTTATTATGTTTTCATGTCTCGATAGTCGGTAAGATACCCGCCCAGAGAGCAGAAAGATTCAGGTTCAAATCCTGGCTGAGGTATTTTTCGCAATAAATTATTTTACAGAATTTAATAAGATGCTCACTGGTATGTGAAAAATTATTAAATTGTTTATCAATTTAATTATGATATTATGTGACCCAGATTCAGTTTGAAGCTGTACATTTTAAGACCGACATATATTCGACGCACAGTTCATCTAAATTGGAAATTGTAAAGTTGACACAAAAAATATTATTATTAAACAGCAAGCTTGATCGCATTGGTGTTTCTAAAAATTCTTCTAGTATTACATTAAACTATACTTTTAGATACAAATATTTTATGTAAATTCTTTATCTTATCGTTGGACTAATACGTGTTTCACATGTCGCGATCTATTAGGTTTCTATGACAGAAGGCTAGAAATGACTGACTAGCTCGATTAGCGAGCACAAATCACAAGTAACTCGATTGTAATTACGCTGAAGAATTATAAAGGTGACGTAGTTTACGAGTGAAACACCGCGCGAAGTACTCGCGATCGATCATTCGTAATGTATGCATCGTAACGCTGGAATATAGGTCAAGCACGTTGCACGCGCGTGCGGAACTTGGAAATAGAATCATGCAAGGTTTGCGCCAAATGCGGTGCGAGCAATTCTTCATTGTAAAACACGCGCGATCTCGAGGAAATGATATCTGCCACCGGACATTAATCGATAGTACACTGCAGTCTTTCGGAACGGTGTAAGTGATACTACGTACTACAAAGACTCGCCGACTTGAATTACAGAAGGTAACGAAAGCTCTATATCCTTCTCATGATGTTACATCTAAATATATACAAACATATATGTATATATTTTGCAACATATGCCTTTGCGAATGTAGTAACTAATTAATTAATAAATTATATTAATATAAAGAAAAGATTACAGTTGATTATTCTAAACTTTATTATAACCATAGCTTTCTCTTCTTCAAATCAATCTCATTTCAAATTATGACAATATCTTGTACTTGTAATCAATTTGACATCGAGAGGAAAAAATGTTTCCAAAAACATGTCAAAAATATATTACTTTGACCATCCAAAGGAAGGAAGTAAAAAAAGTATTGCATGTGTACATGTAACATTCCTGCATTTTAAAGTACTAGTTGCTTCGAGTTTGACTTTACGATCTCCATTCGAAGTTTCTCACGAGGGAAATCTTCGAGAGGCCGAATGGAACTCTGTATCGCTCGGGCCATTCCCTCGCAATTCGCTCACATCGGCGGGTCCGCGTCCGCATGCAACGAACAATCCATCCGACAGATGTAACCGTTCGCCCCGACCTCGGCGATGACGCGAGCCATTAATTACCGGAAACGTGACCCGCTCGACGCGCGGCAGTGACACGCGGCGGCGGCATGGCGTATACGAGATCGGATGTTGCCTGGAAGATATCGTCGTATCACGACTATCACGAGAGATCCGCGCTACGACGAGAGACGTCCGCCGTCAAATCACTTTCTCCCGCTGAACACGTCCCGGACGATTCTCATCTGTCAGAGCAGGGGCGCTAACGGGCGAACCGATCAGTTTTCGATCCCGCCTGGGACCGCGACGCTCGGAAATCGATGAATCGTGCTGTCGCTTGGCTCGAGAGAAACGTCCGGACCGGCGCGAGCGACACGTCCTCCTTTTAGAATCGTGCCACGGATATAACGAATAAATCGGTTCGCGCGTCCGCGAATAATTCGATCAGTATGCAACACGATAATACGCGACACTGCAAAGATATTTATTTAAATTTGAATTGAATTTTCAAGTCGCGAAAATAAAGAAATACTTTCGATGCAAAGGACAATTTTTATCATTATCTTGATTCTGATCTCTATTAGTAAGATATATATTATAAACATTCACCTTTGAGATAAAATAAAAATTGAACAATGCATTGATGCATTAATGAGTGAGCGACTTCGATAAAGATATAAGATAAAAGACATACATCAATGGGTAGGGTTACATTCGCGGTTCTCTCGGTCAATCAGAAAGAAAAGACGCGGTCGGCCAGATGGAATGAATTGTAATGATCGCATGCGGTAAGCCGCAAAGTCGCTTTAACACGTATGATCATGAATACGAAAACAGCAAACCGCGAAATTTAATTGGTTATTAGTTACCCGCCTCTCCCCCTCCCCTCCTCTAGCTCGTCGTCAAAACAGGAAAAGCTCGCGACCTTGAAAGCCGATCCCGAAGCAGCCGCGCTCTAACCGGCGCAGCACGTTGAACACGATGTGAAACACGTAACACTCGCTGCCTCCCTGATTCGACTCCAGCCGAGGCACAAACACGATGTAAAACATATATTTAACGGTAGTCGAGTACCGTAGCGAGGATTGTAATCGTATACGTTTAAAGTGGTAGGTATCGAATGTTGCTGTTCCGCAGTCGGACAATATTAATGACGAGAGCACGCAGCCGTTTCGCGAAAGTTCATCGGCTTTCGTTGTTTTGCGCGTCGCCGCGCAAATCGCGCAAAAACGTAATTGCCGCGATGCAAGGATGTCTTATGCAACTAATCGCCAAGCGGAAAAAAAAGATATACACGTCCCATCGGTCGCTATAATGTCACGTACTTCGATCTTGCGGTAAACGACTCGTATTTACGTATATAAACGACGTATTTATTCATAAAATAAGTCCTGTGTCTAACGAGTTGTTAAAAAAAAACTTATTGTTAGTGATACTGTAAAATGTACCTTTATCTCTACAATGCAAGAAAATAATCTTATTGCTAGACCAGTTGTTATGGCTTTCGATTCTAGCGAGCGAGTTCGTCGATTATTTGTTCGCCCCGTCCGCGCCTGTCGCGGCATGATTCTGCAATTACAATGAGAACAAGCGAACCCCTTTGGGTACGCACGAACATAACCCGGAAATCGTCCAACATCGGGGCCTGATATGCACCAGGGTCCGCGAACGTTGACACCTTATTATCGTCGCGCCTTAGGCTGCGATCGTCAGGAAGACATCGGCGCTCTCTGCGCGATCTCCCCGCCTCGCCGCGCCGCGCCGCGGCGAAAGTCACTAGGAGGAAAGAATGGCCCGCTAAACTATATACCGATCGGAAGTCACGCGGAATAATCCCCCGGCTCGGCCTGTCGCTCTCGAGAGACTCGCGCGCCATTGCGATCCGATCGCGGCACCGGCGAGCACCGATGATCTCGTGTGCCGGCCGTGGTTCAATAAGAGAACGACTCTTTATTTTGACCCTTACACCTCGGCACGTCGAAATAAAAGAAGCTAAAGAGAAACTCGGTCAAACCTCGTTCGACTTCTTTGGAAGTCATGGACTCTAATTTGAGTAGGAAACGAACAAGTGATTCGATATGGTTCCTCATGCAAGATGTGTCGCTGTTAATACTGGAACGAATAGCCTCAAGGCTGTAGACAAAATTTACTTGCGCTTAACGATTTGTGCTGACCTAAATACATCTTTTAAATATTACACGCGTCGCACATAGCCGCGCAGTTGTATTAGTATACCTACTATACAATTGATCATTATATAAAATCCAAATTATATAATCAGATATTGCGAGATATTAAGCAATGAGAAAAAAATTATAAGATTTTCGTGATAAGTAATTCGCGTGATTAGAAAATGATATTTATCGAGTCAGAGATTAAGTTAAATAAAAAAGATAGAGAAGGAGCTTAAAGGATGCAGTAGGTACGTGTTACAGTTATTTCTTTCCTCCTGCTTCTCCTCCTTCCCTTCATTCCTATATCCTTATTCTTCTGCGAGAGAACGATCCATTTTTCACAGAACACAAATACCACGCTGGATTACCGAAGAAAGCGACGAAGAAATTGGAGATCACGAAAAGAGATCCAATAAACCTATATCGGTTTCGTGGTATCGCATTACCCTTACCTTAGCGAAATATCACGTAAAAATATCGTTACGATATCTTTACTTTCCCCGCTCTGGAAACGCAGAACTTTTGTAAAAAATATTGTACATGCCATGACTCAGGTGACAAAAGAAAGAATCACTGCAATTTTCTAAAGCTGTTGTGAATTATACGAAACTTCGGAGGACATCAGTTGAATATAACTTTCGATGCCACATTTCGTTTCACGAGACAGATTTCTGCGATAGAAGGATGTATTAAGATGATCCAAAAATGCTAAACCATGAATTGATAAACGATCAAGACAAAATGGAATCGATTTTCATATAATAAATACCCATTCGGAAATCACTGACATTAAAAATTAAAATATCTCACAGACAACAAAATTAATAATTTAAATAACAAAATTGCAATTTGAGTGAGTTTTAAGTTTTCTGTAGCAATGGCATATTTTTTTATTTCTTTGCGATATGGCAAAATAATTTTACAAAAAAAATTATCTCTCATTCGTCAATCCATGAAACAATTGTCGTTTCAAAAAAATATAGTATTTAAATAATCAAAAGAATAATTCAACTTTACTTATTCTTCGAGTGTATATAGTTTTGTTAGATTCACCAGAATGCGCGAGAAGCAACGGTATCTTCCCTTTCTAACTTTAAAGCCTATCACGTATGAGTGCGAGCGCGTGCGTTCGCAATCGGTTTTCCTGACTTACGACCGTACATATTGACGAAGAACACAGCCGAGAAGAGTATAGTGGTTGTTGGTGGCGGCGGCGGCGGCGTAAAACCGTCATTACCGCCAATTACAATAAATCCCGCGCTGTATTCTCCGCTTATCGTTTTCCGTGCGTCTACGCTGGAGGTGCGGTTTAATCTATAATCCGATGTGAAGGGAATGGAACTCAGATATACGCGGTTCCAAACTTGCTATTGCATAGATTAATAGCGTGTGCCAGACATCAAATTATATAAGAAAAATAACTTCTTCAATGTAAAAGCGTGATTTCCACCGTGAAAACTCTTCAAACTTAAAGAATATTAGCGATTAAACTTCAAAAAAGTGTGTAAGATGAATGTGTGTACTGATGAATTACAAAAATTATATTCTCTAGTGGCTTTTCAAGATATTTAATACTAAAAAAAATTGTAACGCAGTCTCTTATCAAATTTTAAAAAGATATTTTTATAAAATGTTTAAATAGCCAACGTCGGGAGTGTCGCGAATGTCGAGACACTCCGTATAGAGTAGACGCTATATGTTTCAAAGGAGAGGAGGAACGAGAGATGAAGCGAAGGGAGAGTAATAGAGTGAGGGATCGACAAAAAGACGGAGGAAAGCGGGTGTGCGCAGCGAGCACAACTGGCGCGGCGCACGGGTAATCATTTTCCGCGGCTACACTTTCACGACTGATGATCGGGTAGCGTTTCAGCGGCGATCGGCACCGGCCAGATTTACTCCACCCCGTAATGCACGTATATGCGTACGCACGCCGGGCGTGCGTGCATACGTGCACGATCCATACATGTGTACGACATACATTCGTGGACGCGACGAACGTCGACGCGCGCCCGAGCTAATGCCGGTGTAAACGTAACCACCGCGCGGATACCACTTGGTGCTCACTCGCGGAACTCCGCTATACACCGCCTCGAGACTTCGCCGTCGCTCGTCTCGAGACAAGTGGAATGAACTCGCACACGCACCCATGGGACTTCCGCGAGGCGCGTCAGCTCGCGCGCTAGTAAAACCGGGTCCCGCTATATGTAGATGATTACTGATTACTCTGAATTGTAGTCGAACGTCGGACGATCGATTTCGAACGTACGGAATCGTGTGGAAATCTAACTGTATTATACGGTTATTTTAACTATAAACTTATACGGTTATACGTCATGAAATTAAAATTTTACAGCGGCCATTTTCATTACTTTTGGATAAAAAGAATATATATATATGATACGCTCGATTTCTCGAATATACAATTTGCCTACAACTGCCTGTCAATAGCGAAACTGTAAGAGTAAGTCAAATATATTGTGCAGCGTAAAATTTAATTTTAACATGTAAGATGTATTCTCAAGCTACCATACGGTGACGGAAATTCAATTTAATATTTGGGCTTATTCAGCTTCACGACTCTACATTTACCAGTCTTACTATAAGCCTGATATATATTTAACCGAGGAATTAACGAACTTGGCGGCTGTTAAGGGCACACAGGGTACAGGAAGAGTACAAAACAGAGAACATTGCCGGATGAGGCAATGTAAAAGGTAGATTAACCAGAGGTACTAGTTGAACTTGTTACGATTCTGCCTCTCGAAAGACTCCAGCAAAACGGCGTGGCCGCACGATGCACGACGCCCGTATTGGAGTGCACGTGGTGACTCTCCAGCGCAACCACAGCCGTGGTCCAGATAGATCACGTCCGATATAATTAATGAGCACGACCCGCAATTCCCATACACACCTCCAGCTCGCCCGGTCCGCCCTAACAAGCACCTCGGCGAACCTAAGCTAACCCAGGTAACCGAGAAGCCCGAGCTGTTCCGTTCGCGGCGAAGCGGCATTATGTAGGTATCTGGGTGAGAGAGTCCGCGCTTCCCTGCTCGCGATCTTTTCGGTAAAAATTGGCGATTACGATTCGGCCGACCGTACAATCGCCAATTATACGAACGGCATGTTGCCTAACGACGGTATACCATCGAACTGTAAGTAACCGTATCCATAACGTCTATAATAGATTTTTACAATGAAAGACATTGTATGTTTATCTGCTTATAACACAATTTTTAAATATAAATACTGTTAAAAATGTATCCTTTATTAGGCTTTTAAATATTTATTCTTATTATTGTATACGTACTTTTCATATATATTCATATTATGCTATGTTTGTACATTTATAAATGTAAATTGATATAATGAATACAACATTTGAGAAAGTTCCTAAAACGCCTAATATAAACGTTTTAAAAATAACTTAATTTTGATGAAATAATGTACTATTTTCGGTATTTCAATACCGAAGAGATAAACATAAAAAAATCGGTACCAAAAATTTCGCAATATTACTACTGTTTTGTTTTCTTTTTTTATTTCATGGATATAGCAAAAGTCTATAGACAGAAAATGTGATGCAAACACTGAATAATCTAATGTCCAATGATCCGAATATGTATTAATGTATCCCATTAAATTTTAACAAAAATATAAAAAGAATGCTACTGAACTGAATAAATAAGCATTTTATACATATTGTATTAATGCGGATAAAACAAGTGACTTTAGTTGCATGCGACATGCATGGATGCGAATAAGTCAAGTGGCGCGAGGAGCATGTCTCTGGATGAGGTCGTGTAGAGAAAGTTGAGATGCTCAAACTTTCAATCAGGATGTCATAAGCGTTAGGCAAAATAACGTTCGGTTCTGTATCAAATATATTCGTTGAGTCATATTTCCTCGCGCGAATTGTCACCGGCAAGACGTACGCCATTAAAGGAGACAAATTCTGATCGTTACGCCCACCCTAAATTCCACGTGACACACTGTGATCGAATAAAATCGATATCACCCGATATGGACTGTAGTCAGTACTTATTGATAGCTAAAAGTCATAGTGACGATGCAAAAGAAAAAATTTCTTACTATATAATATATCTACACCATAAAGAAGAACATTCACAAGTGACAAGACAGAAAAAATTATGAAAAACATCTGAAATTAGTACCAGAGCCTAAATGTAAAGTATAACGCGAAAAATTCGAAATCATCTCTTGTAAATATCTACATGGCGGTAAATATCTCTCGTTAATAAATTTTTGCTATATTGCAATTGCTTCATGATTATCATCCACTGTATGAATGTTTATAAAGATAAACGATAAAACTTTGTAATTGTAAATTATATTAAATTATATTAAATCCTCTTGATAATTCGATAAGCCGTATACCTACATTCGATGACCGTAATCTCGCGTCGACACTAGCGGTGCCGTCAAAGAACGTACATACGTTAAAAGAAGCGTACAATGTCCATTTGAATACAAACCACAACTATGGTTACCGCGCGCAAGGCAGTAAAGCGAATTGCAACACATATACCGTGTATGGGCAAAGGAAGGCTTCCCCGTACGTAATTTATGTTCTTGCTCTTAATGCGCTACTAGCAATGATTAAAACGTAATTTCCACGGATAGGAAGAAATACGGCGTACTTGCGTTTTCCTCCACTTTGATTTACGGCGCTTTATTTTTCTTCGTCCATGATTTATACCGACGATCGTTCTCCCGTAAACGCTCTCGCGAAACACGACGTCCGACTCATTCCACACTTTATCGAATAAAATCTAACAGCATATACATGTACGAACGATTCCCTTACAAGTTCAGCGTTATATTGTTTAAATTGTGAGGACCGAGTTTTTAGTTATATCGGAAAACAAGACTAAAATCTTCAAATTTTACTACCATGTGAGACATTATTTTATATAAATCTCATTAATCGTTAATTCGAAGTCCTCGAAACTTACCCCGCAGCATGCAGGAACTGGTAACTCCTCGTCCGCAGGCTCTTTCGACGCGCTTTCCTCTTCGTTCACAATGATCGTCAATTCCGAGTTGAGATCCGTTGCGGTCTCGGTTGCTTCTGGAACTTCCGCTATCAACGTGTCGCTCGAGTCGCATTTGTTGAGATTCGTGTCTTCCGTAATCAAGGTCTCGAGTGATATCGCCGCGTCTTTTTTTCCTTCATCACGGAAAAGCTCTGGTTCCTTTATCGGGGTTTTCTCGTCCGAGACAGGCTGCTCCGGACTCGCATCCCTAGCGTCCTCGTACAGAGATGTCCTGCTTCTGCTAAGATCGGCCCTGCGATCCTCCTCTAGCAGCCTGGTAAGAGCCTCGTGCGGACTCTTCTCAAGGTTCTCGCCCCTCGAGAAATTCTCCTCGAGCGTTTCAGGCGCGGGATCTTCGACGGGCGGCGCGTCGCGGGCCGCCTCCTCGAGTCTCTCTTCGGGGAATTCCGTGTATTTCTCCGGAAGTTCGTCGCGATCCTCCTGCTGACTCGCGCAGGCTGGAACGTCCTCCAAGTACCACGAAGAGCAGTTCTCCTGGCGTCTTTTCTCCGTGGCGCTCTCATCACCTTTCGACAACGCGCCCTTGCACTTCTTCAAATAGCTCTTCACTTTCTTGGTCTTACTCTTCCGGGTCTCTTGGCTGCGTGGCAAAGTATTGTCCACGTTATCGCCCGCGTCCACGGATGTTGTTACTTCTGTGGGCGGTCTCAATTGTATTTTCTCGGAATTATGCGCGTCTTTCACCTTGGCGTCGACGGCACCGTCAAAAAAGACGCACGAATCCTGTTGATCAGCAGCCAGGGTCCATGTCTCTTCTTTCTCCGGCGGCCGGCGATCTGCCGGTATCACCTATAACAAGAACAAATGTATGTTAACTCTCATGGAACATTATCATAAAAACAATTAAGTTCATGCAGGCTCGTTAATTGCTCGCGTTCTCCATTGTCGTTACGTCTATTAACGATCTGTTGTATGACTGTATCTCTGATGCATTATTGTAAATTTAGCGAATCGGTGGCAGAAATTTTCCCACAATACATTCACGTTTCGCGACTGATTAATTTACATAATCGGTGTTAAAAAAAAATCTCGATTGTGCACGATAAGAATTGCGTCAGCTCCTCGAAGGTAAGCTGAACGATATGGCGCGACCGGTCACTCGATCGCTTTCATAATAATCTGTTAGGTAGCACAGTACGGCTAGGCACAGCTGTATCGGCAGCAATCGTTCGGCTAGCTGTAATGCGACACGTAAAATAATGGACTTATAATAAATATCGACGAGAAACGACAACGACGACAACGATGGTGTCGCCGTTAGCTAATATCAACCCTAAGCGACGCATAACGATGACATTTTACGCCGCGGCTACGCGAAGCGTGCGCCCATAATACCATCGGGAATACAACTTCCTCCCGTAATATCTCCGATTTCATAATGCACCAGCCTCTTGGTTTCCTTCCTACTCTGAAATACGGCGATGCGCCGCTCTCGAGGACGTGAGTCATCGCACGAGTGAAACGCAATTGTAAAGTGCTCCAGCTACCTCCCCTACTCGCATCGGTAAGGTACGAGAACCAGAAGATGGGATCAAATCCCTCGCAAGCATAATAAGAAAAGAAAAACCAGGCAAGGTTTAATTTGCAGTTGTAAATAAATTACGATTGTATCGTTAAAAAAAACAAACGAACGTTTCGATGTATTTTTAATCCTGTTTCTAATATCTTAAAAATTATTAGTAATTAACAAATACAAAGTAATTGATACATTTCTAAGTGATCTTCTTACGGCTTTCATTTCTACTGCAAACTTTCCAGAAGCGTTTAATTAACTACTTTTATGTGTCTATATGATTCAGCGTAGCCTTGACAATGACATTATCTATTTCGCTGAATCTGATCACGTCACTGCCAAGGTTTCGCGATCCCATCTTCAGGCTTCCACATAAGCGCGCGAAAGTTGCAGACGAATATCCGTTCCCGAGTAAATCTTGGCCTAGCGGAGTTTGCATGTTTTTGCGGCGAGCAAAAATAGCCGCGCGAGCGGATCGACAGCGGCCAGAGCTGGTTTTATATCGTTCTCTGCGAGAGGAGGGCCTGCGAGAGCCCGGCTGGAGATCGAATCTCTGCGATGATGCGATAGCGAGATGAGGCGTGGGAGCGAACTCGGGCTAATCTTTCGAGCAGAGCGCTCTCATTCGGAGCGCGTGTCTCCTCCGTCCGCCGTCCTCCGCTCTTGTGCCATCAAAAAGGGAAAGTTCCCTCGAGTGCCTTTCCTCGCGCGTCGCGACCGGAAAAGTGCGCGCGAGAAATAAATCAAGAGCGTAATAGAACAGAGAGCGAAGCTGTTCATTGTGTCGCGCAAAACAGCCAAAACGACAGACGGCGGCCGGTTTATTCCTTCTCTCCCTCTCCCTCGCCCTCTCTCTCTCTCTTTCTCTCTCCTTTTCTCGAAGCGCGATCGAAAGAATGTTTAGTGCTTTAATCAAATTATTAACCGACAGCAAACCGGTGCTTTCCCCTCCCTCGTAAATTTTACTCTCGTTTCCCGTGGCGCGACCGTTAGGTACTTTATTACAATGAGATCCAAACCTATTAGAGAAACTCGGAACAACCGGACGCTGACTGGCTAGATGGTTAAATGAGTCGATCGACGGGCCCGTGTGCTAACTGCCTCGGCAACCAATAATAATTACTCTTTTCTCTGCGCCCCAACTACATACATATACATACGCACATATGTCATGTACGCCATAACTCATTTTCTTTCTTGATATGTGAAATCGGCATGTACATTTTGCGCCGCGTCGTGCTCCACTGTCGGACTGAATTGCCATAACGGCTGAACTATGGATAAGAGATGTGCATATGTAATTGTATGATACGTCATGTATATAGCGTTGCGTATTTGCACGGAACCGCTGAAGAAACGATCGTAGCCTACGGTAGTGCCGGTAACGAGAAGTCGCCAATCGTCAATACACGGGGCGTACAAATGGCCGCGATAGCGAATACGTACGATCGCTATGCAACGTCAAAGAGAGAGATATGAACGGACGTGAACGTGGATAATTACGCAACGAGTACTCAAGCGCACAATGAAATATCATGTCATCGCGAGCATTACGAAATGCGCTCCTGTGTGAGAAGCACTTAACCCGCGATTGGCGATGTTGCATTCGTCGCAGTCATGTGTAATTTATTAGCGTCACGTGGGAAGGAAATACGAAGGGAAAGAAAATCGAGAAAGTTAGAGAAAAAATTCGGATGTCTGATCGCTGGATTTTTTTCCAAACTTTCAAATGTCTAATGGACAATTCGTTATTTTTCCATTGTTGCGAAATTCGCCCTTCAGTTTATTCAATTCATTGCTAATATACCTAATACCTTTATCGTCACGCAATGACCTAAGATACGCGAAACTAGAAGGCACATTCCATCACAATATATGATATAGTCATCAATTACGGACCGCGATCCGAGACCGAACTCGTTGATACGAGAGAGAGAGAGAGAGAGAGAGAGAGAGAGAGAGAGAAGCGCGTAAAATAATAAATAATCTCTATTACACGCGCGTACAATAAATCAATGCCTATCTGGACTGACGTGTGATATGCGATTCCGGGTGCACTTCGCCGCGCGAACACATCCCCGAGCGATCCGGGACGCGCCTCTGCGAAGGAACGTCTTTGACACGGTGCGCCGAATCGCAAAGGCGCGCGATTAATCTTCGTATCCTCTCGCGTTACCGCGAAGGCGTTCGCGCGATATCGGCAACAATGTTAATTAGTCCGCGGGATAATTTATACCCCCGGCACTCCATCGCCGTCCGAGAACGGGCGCGGATCACTATAAGGGAAGGGCAGGGGAGCGCGGCTCCGGACGCGAACGTAAATCACAGACGAGAGACGCGACGTATGGAGAAAACCTGGCTCTTCTCGTCTCGCTCGAGAGCATCGCCGGTTAAATATTGAATGAAGATCCCGTCCACACACACACACACACATACACACACGTGTACGTGTAAGTAGATACGTGTATGTGTATATACCGAACACGATCGGCGTGTTAGACTGTCTCGGCCTCCTGGACGGTGTTACCGGTCAACGAAGCATACCACGGCGATAGCACCCACTTTATTACGGCGACCGTAAACATGGACGACGTATTTATCGACCAGTGATTCGCACCACTTACCTACTATAACCCGGCTCTCACGATGAAAATTACGAGTCTAATCTGAACACGCTATACACGCTATGAATGAGTGTGTGAGAAACGTGTGAATGTGTGTGTCCATCGAAATAACATGTTGATTACCTATCTTCGATAACTCTACTCGATAAGATGCAATTATTTATTATGTTTTAAAGCTTCATCTTCCGCAGTTTCGTTCGCTTAAATGAAGCAGTGGATGTCACAAGCTTTCTCGGACGTTAAATTTACACGATGCGCGACTATCCGCTCGCAGCCTGGTAACTAGCAGTATGTTAATGAGAACCGGTTGTATCATTTACATTGTTTCGACACCGTTTTTTGCCAAATACGACGAGCTCAGCCAATCAGCGTCAATCAGAATCGAATTTTGCACAAAGATTAGCACACTGGCAAGCAACCGCGACCTGCTCTATCTACACTACTTGCTGTGCCTCAATTTTTATACTGACTATTCTTGTCGTGACATGATGCCATTTACTGCAGCGTGGCGTGCAGCAAGAAAGACGTTGACAACTCTGCATGAATAACCCCTCCACCGAGCTGCCGCAGTCCCTATCGCCTTTTCACAGGTATTATGGTATACGTTGTACCGTTATATTATTTCTATCGTTGTTCACAACGACTAATGATGATAGATTAATGTTAGAGGTACAGAATTCCGCAAGTGTGTCAGTTGTTGACAACAATGGAAAAAGTACAACTTAATTTAGTCAAGAACAGAATTTCTGAATATTTTACTACAGCTAAACAATTAAATTTTTTAGGAGTAATGAAGTAACTATCAATTATAAACTATATTAAATAAATGATGAGAAAATAGTACAAAAATTTTGTTATTTTTTCTGATACTCCCATCGCACATTTAGTGTTATATAAATATAGCTCTATTGTTTTAATTGTATATTTTTTTAAGTTTTTATACTGAATATATAATATCACGTCAAAAAAATTTTTAAAAATATTCGCTATTTTTCAAAGCTATATATAGCATTAAAAGAAATAGAGCGTTACAAGGACACACGTGCCTTGTGATTTAATTTAATGTAATACGTGACCCAAGGACAAGGTCCATAGAACGTTGTTATTTGAGGGAGAAAGAGTGTTTTGCTACGTGGTTGGAGTCCCCGTGGCTGCTGCGCATCTGAGAGCAAGGGTGGAAACTGTGGGGCGCACGCGAGGGTTGCGATCGATGCTATAGCCCCACCCCGATGCAATCTGACGGAAGGCAGTGTCGCTGATCCGCTTGCACCCGGCTAGACGGATGCTTGAGGTTGCGAACACTTCCTCTTCCTGAGGAAGACTACGCGTTTTCAAATATTAACGGTCTAACTGTGTTGTCCGGTTGATATATGTATATTGCATTGTAATAACATGTATCATGTAAAATTATAATAACATATACAGAGATATTATGGCAGAGTAAATAAGATGTTAGCAATATTTTTCAATAGACCTACAGTAATTATTAGCTTCCATTCGTTCACGTTTGATTTATAGTATCGCCATACTAATATCGCTAAAATATAGAATATAGACAATAATGATTGCTAACTTTATTATACGAGATTCGAAACTTGTAAGTAATATTTTATCTTAATCTACGTTTTCTCCGAGTCCAAGTACTGCTATTTATACCCATAAATGTGAGCGTGGGCGTAGACCGTAAAAAAATATATTGACAGTACCATTAGACTGGCATGCCACTTGGTTGCTCCATGTATTTACCGATGCTCATAAAACCATCGAATTCCATCGAAGCCCGGCAAGCTAAATAAAAATTAGGAGCGTTTACCTTCCTCGGTTTGAGGGTCGTTATACTCGCGTAGTATCCTTCATATATCCTTCCGCGACTCCCGCGTGTCTCGTAATTGCGACGTTTCTAAAATTACTCTTTGCATTGCTTTCGATCAACATATTCGCGTGCTGTAAAACGCATCACAATTACCAACGGATTAGCAATTCCGTTAATGGGGGTATTAAAACGCCTCTAAAAATAAAATCTCTTATTTTGCCAGTCAGCTTTAAATCGTGTTCTCGAACTCGCACTGCTTATTTATCCCCCTAAGCTCTCCTACATTAGGCATAAATTAGACGAGTAATGTGATGTTACCAATGATAAATTTAAAAATTATATCACTTCGTCAGTTTTGTTTAAAATAATAATTTATGACAATCTAAATGTACACAAAAGTAAACTTGGAGTTCAATAATATGAATAAAATTAAATTGATTAAATTCTTATTTTGTTTCCTTGTACGATAGAAGAGTTAGTGTGATTCATTCCAATTATAGTCCCAAACTTAAATAGCTAGCTAACTGGGGACAAGAATATTGATTTCAAACTATATCGACCCTCCTTTCGCCCTCACCCCAGTGCCGGGCAAAACGCCGGTTCCGTTGGCCTACTTTAAGCGTCACGTCATAGCGTTTTTTTTACAATCGCGACTGCAAGCCGTCTCGCAATTTACGCAATCGATAAAAAAATTCAATTCCGTTCGCACGTTGACGCACGGTGCGAATCGATATTATAACAGCGCGTACTAACGTCCATTTCCATCAATTTCCGTCGCGCACCTCGAAGCGCTATCGCAAAATTGCGATCTGAAAATTTTGCATGCGCACGGCTATCCCGGCTATGACCGATGCGAATGGACGTAGGCCAAGGTGAGCGAGCTAATTCCAATTTGTGGTAGATCGCGGACACGATAAGTTTTCCATTATCTCGCGCACCGTAGAATTCGCGCGCGGGAATTGCCGCAGCCCGGACTGATGGTCGACTGGTATCACGTTTCTCTTATAGTTTCACGTAAAAGGCCGTCTTCATCCCGAGCGCTATTCGAGTGCGCGCGACTCGAGTTTCCAGACTTCGGTCGCGATTTGAATATCGGAGCATCATTAAACGAGATAACGAGATAGACCTGCTCGTCGCGGATTATACGAGCAAGGAGAGCCTTATTCGCTATTGTATCGTTCAATTTGCGGACGCGCATAAACCTTCTCTGGGTACAATGTAGAGAATCCAAGCTTATTTATCCCTACGAACGCACGTCACGGGTGAATTAAACGAGCAAAGGCATTTTACGTGGCAATATTTAAAAACGCGCGAAATCGTCACGCTTGTCAGCGCCCGACGTAACGTTCGGGACAGCGTGGGAAAGAGGCGAGAAAAGTCCAGGGATCGCGAAGCGCTCTTCCGCTCCTGCGACTCGCGAAAGAGAGACTTGCGGAGAGACGCGAGATCGATTTATTGCCTCGTAGTAACGGGCCGGCACTCCTCTGCAAAATGTCGTCGCTATATTCAAGTTTGCTCTCCCGTCTCCCGCTTTACGTATCCTCGCTCGCCCCGTGTCCTTTTAACATTTTTTGGAATGCACGTCATTATCTTGTCAACATGCGCGAGAAAGAGGAAAAAGTAAAACGTACCGTTCGGGCAAACGTCGATGATTACTTAATCAGCACGGTGCACTAAAAATGCCAGATCTCGCCGGATAAATCCGGCCGGAGATCGATTATGACGGAGGCTATCGTTAATTACGTCTCTCAGCGGTGGATACTCGTCCACGCGGAAAATTGCTCCACTTAAGAGATTGCGAGTAATTTTTTATATCGGTTGTCCGCCGGATTTGGCGAGCGCGTATTTTCCGAGTGACTGATATATGATGTACATGGGCGCGACTTTACGACGTTGCGTTTTAATAATCTGCGAGCCCAACTTCCACCGCCCGCGAACAAATAACGCGCAGTAAATGTCACGATTAGGATTTTCGCTGGAAAATCGCTTATGCTAATAGGACCGGCGGTATTTCGCAGTTCGTTGTTACGTGATTTCGTCGCGGAGTCAATTACACGGTTAAATTAAAATCGGCGAGCAAATCATCGTACACTTGACGCATTCAATGCAAATCGCCGGGCCCGCTTGAGCCGCGGGACGTGTAGATAATCCATTAATGCACGTATGAATGTCACTTCGGATCGCGCATAACTCATCCGGGTGTAAAGTCTCACCGCCGAGGGCGAAAGTCTGCAGTATATCGCGGCGGCGATAAAACGCGCCGATAGCGCAAACGCGGCGACAGACAATCCGGCGACGCGAGGCGAGCGCGAGAGCATTATTGCGCTGCGTATATGCCTCGAAATGCCTCGATCGGGTATACGGTAATTACCGGAGACGCGAGAAAAGTCCACGTGGACGGAAAGCCGAGCGCACTGATGCCTGAAATTTAACGCCGGCCGCGCGGTAACGCCTTCTTTCTGTTATGCAAATCCCGCACACGCGGCGCAAGTCGCGCAGGTAAGATCGCCGTCGGACAAAAAACGTATCGCCACAGTGTTAACACACCGAATAAATACACTGAAAACCCGCTTAAGTCCGAACGAAGCGAGGTTAGACTGTGTGTAACACAGTCCTATTCCATTCGCGATCCTATATGGATTATGCAATGCGGTTACTCAACCTCTAGCAATCATTAAATAGAGAAATCGCTATCCAAGATACATATCAAAAGAATAATTCAGATGACAAATCTAGACAATAATAAGGCTGAACCAATTAGAACCTATGTAAAATCGATACCCTGTGCCCCAAATTTCTATATAATTGATAGAAAAGTCTGGCTCTACTCTATAATAAGATTTACAATTCCTATGTTTCAAAAAAATTTTGCAAATTAAATGCCAAAATAATAAAGTAAAAAAATTTTGGGGAATCTGACAGTTTTTTTGGAATTTCCTAAAGACTCCCTCTAATGATAATGGATAATTCTTAATATTCGTAACTGCTCTTATATGACTCGTTCGAAGGTTTAATTATTATCGTGACATTAATAAAGTATACCAGATACGTCGATGCAACGTCATCGCGAGCGCTTTGAAGAAAGCGTTTCGGGCGCGGAAATGACGGTGTGTATCTATCTAATTGTAAGTGCAGCGTAATTTCCTACGCGCATCGCCCCGCCTCGTAACAAATAGACAGCTCTTTCTACAGACAAGCACTTTCTACAGCTCTATTATTATATAGTATAATACATCGGGAAGATCAACGTTGCGTTTATCCATATACAGCCTATCGATTTACGAACGAATCAAAGTGTCAGCTAGTGGAAACGGTCGTTAATCTTCTAATGCAATTTGGGGCATCAAAATAATTCCCTCTATTTCCTTGCCGTTTGCGGTAAACTTTAGGTGAGTTAAACGCTGAATAGTATACCCATATTACAGGAAGTTAACGGAATGTCACGAGGTCAAGGATGCCTAGCTTCGCACGTGTCTGTCAAGAATGCGGGATTAGTAGAAATTCAAGAGACAATGGGCCGTGCCTTCCGCGAATCAATGGGAATAAAAACGGCGGAAATGAAACTCCGAGTATCCGCGTGAGGCGCGCAGCGGATTTCTTAATAACTCTCAAAAAGGCTATTCTCCACATTTCCGGCTATCTCGCTCTCTCGGTAACTAATGGATCGTCATTATGGCAGCGCACTCAATGTCTCTATTATTCCCAACTATACATCCATCTACACGCGAAAATGAGCAGCTCTCGCTGCTCACTGTGCTGTTCCACCATACTAATCTATCCGCGGGTCAATAAGTCGCTTTTTATACGAGCGGTAATTTGTAATCGCGGCTTACTTACATTCGTTATGTTTCGGAATTTGACTAATAGCGCTTTTAACCTACAGGTACGCGAACAGTTGTTCCTCAACATAATTGCGCATAGCAGAAGAATGAGTAAACGTAGATCGTCTCACAGCAAATATTCAATGTACGTTTAGTAAAAAAAGTTAAGTAAAAAAAAATGGTGAGCTATTTTAAATACATGTACTAAGCTTGTAAATTTTTTAAGAAATTATAAATTTTCTAAAGTGGTTATATACATGTCATTGTGATTTTAACCTGGTATACAATTCAACGACGGAAAGTACACAAGAAATCGTAAAATATATTCTTTCCCATATATTAGAATATTAAAAATTCCAGTAGACGTGTTTCAAAATACAATAATTGCAAATCCTTGTGTCCAAAAACGCATTCTATTTTGAAAATTATGCTGCACTTTGTGAGAAACGAAGTGATAAATGATTATATCGCTCAACTCATTCAACAAAGAACCGAAGGCTTGAAAAGAATCGCGAGAAACTCGGCCTAACAAACTGTATACCTTCTTCCGGCGCAGCAGCTTCCAATCGAAATGACTCATCCTGTTCAGCTCGTTAGCCTCGTCTTATTCTCTTTCCCTGCCGCCGATTCCGTTTCTTAGCCCTTTCTAACCGTCGCAAACAGATGAGAACGAGTTTCGCTTAACACTCTCCGTCGAATTTATTCCCACGGCATGTGCACTCGCGACGTAACTGAGGTTTCGGTCATGTGTTTCAACGACAGAGTAAACGACGACGGCGACGGCGACGGCGACGGCGATGACGACAACGGCAACGACAATGCGGATGACGATGTAGACGAAGGGCAGAACGACATGGCTCGGACTTTGCACTCCCAGCACGGCATTCCGGCATCGCAGCAAAACGGCCGTTCTGAGATCCTCATTGTTCTCGAACGCGCGCGCTCGAGGATACGTGTCCTTGGCGTGGACAGCGGCATCCGCCCACCTTCGAACGCATGCACCGGGGGATAGCTCGAAACCGACCAAGAGCGCGGGAATCGGCTCGCGTACGAGAGAGCCCGTCAAGGTCCCAAACGGGATTTCACGTTCCGAGAGACGCTCCTGACAGACGGACGGTTCCACGTTCGTAAGGAGCACACCACAGCAGGTTCGTACTCAGGGTCGCCCAAGGGAAGAGATCCCCGCCCTTCTCACGGCGGATCAGAATCACAAAATACGGTCGCTCATACGAGAACTGCATTAACGATTTAACGATTTCTGCGAGAGTGTATCCCGTAAGTTCCCGCGTTGTTCGCAGAAAAAAAATTTTCGACATAGGTGTTTGACATAGAGCAGCTCAATAGAAGAGGCGTCATCCTGTCGAATAGCACTTTACATACGGCACACAATACACACTCGCGTACACAACACACGTACACATACACACACACACACATACACACATACACAAGCGCGCCAACGAAACCTGATTCTGGAACCGTCGCAAGATTACTTCGTAATTTTCAGGAAGATTTACACGGCACTTCGGGACGCCCGCGCCGGTGGTGATCCGGCGACGCCGAGAGAGCCGGGCCCCACCTCACCGAGGAGGTATTCATGTCCGTGAAATCCGCATACTCGAGTTAACACAACCACCTTCCCGCGCAAGTCATTCAAACACTTCACTCTTTCACGACTGCACCCGCCCACTTGGCTCAAAAACGAGTCAACGCCTTGCTCCGAGACGTCGCGAAGATTCGGACCCGCCGCGCTGCCATTCCTTGCACGGCCACCCCGAGAGCGTAACTGAAAAACGGTACTGTCTACGTGAATCGTGCGTCCCTTTCAGAGCGACTCGATGAGTTTTACCACCTGTATAATCACCTCTCTCGTCGCTTATGGCGGAACGGAAAACTCTCGAATTGAGAACCGCTCTCTCCCAGCGTGGTTAAGAGATGAATTTAGCCAATTTCGTGACTTTCAGAACTATTTCCTTCCTGCTCATTTTCCACCACTCAATATCCTACCCCATGCAGCGAAGGAACACTCCGGACGCGCACAAACACTCGCTCGGGTTCTATCGACTGACCCGGTTCCGCGAGCGGCGCTGTTAAACGCGCACGTTTAAGCGACGCGTCCGACGCATCTTTCTGGCGACGCGTCAAGTAGGTACATCGGTCGCGCGGAGCCACGCATGAACAGGCGAGAATGATGGTGATCGGCGCCGTGAACGGCAAGAATCGAGATGCATCTCGACGCGGAGGATGCAGGGCGGCGTACTGTCAAAATACCCGTCAGGCGATTCCGCGGACGAGAACGAGAACGCCGCGGGACACGGGCATGCGTGATAACGCTTCCCTCTCGCCGTCGCGTCGTCGTCGTCGTCGTCGTCGTCGTCGTCGCCACCGACGTCGACACGGGGATAATCGAACTCCCCCGGCGTTGATGCCTTCCCCGAGTGAAAATAACGCGGCGTATAATGCAACGATCTAACCGGACGAAGGCATTATTATATTCTCGTTTCTCGCTGAACGGCTGAACATGTGTACGTAAAAATGGCGGATCACGAGAGTGGATATCGTTCTGGTCCAGCGTGCTGATACAGTTGCCTACGGCAACTCGGCTGTGACGAATGCAACGCGAAAGAACAAAGAGTTTACAACAGCGCAGCATACGTATGCGATAATAGTTAGAATAAGTCTTCGTCCCGAGATTTATGTACCGTGTAGTAACGCAGTAACAAACAATGCCCATGCGACTTGAACGCGACGATTGACATCGGCGAGCGACAAAGCCGACGGAGCTTTTGATCCATCATGGAGACGGTAGAGTCCTTAATACCGTGAATAAATCGCGCGCGCGCTCAAACGCATGGATAAGGATCCGGCCGCCACATAGAGCAAACGAGTCGCGTTTCATTAGTCGAATCCTTGTTCGGACTCGAGACTTCGCGACTTGTCATCGTCGGTTCGTCGCCGGTAATTGAATGCCTCTTTCATCGTACGCTCGAATTGCCGTGTCACCGATCAGACATCGGTCCCGTCGCCGCGTCATGCCCCACGACACTGCGTTTTCAGGATCGTGTTAACGATTATGAGTCTAAGCGGATGTGCAAGCTGACTGACACGTCTTCTCGCGTGTCGATCGACCGCGGTCGACCGACACGCGAAGTCGAACCGAAGCCGATTAACAGACGCAAATTTTAACAATGACTCGAAGTAGGTTTCTAGGCGTAAGTAACGCGTGATATCTTCAAGTAGGTAAAAGAAAATTGAAAATAAAAATATTTTAACGAGCTACTTACGATACTTTGCGAGCAGTAAGATAGATTCGCGTGTCTAATCGCGTTTCACGGATGATAGAGCGAATGAAATCTGTTATCCGAATGCATTATTAAATATAGAGTATCATATAGATGCACGAGTGGAAATTGATGGGCTCGGGCTGCATTCGGTTTAACGTAGATCGTATGCGAGAATTAGGCCGTATACGGAAGGAAAGTGCTAGAAATAAGCACCGCAACAAATTCACGAGTAAAAGTGATACTTATTGGCATTTCCGTTACTCCGTCAGACAGTCAATTCACGTGCGAGCGTGTACACACCATACATAGAAATCGTAATTGGTATAATTTCAACATTAAAAAAACATAGAAAATTATTATGCTCATTCGTGGCGTACATAAATTTTTTCATATCTATAATGAATAACGAAAATACACGACCAGTTTTGATAATAAACGTGTTTGGATTTATAGCTTTATAATTTAATTATTTCTATAAAATAGACTCAAACTTATAAGAATGTCCGAATACAATAAAACAAAGCAAAGGAATATTTGACATATAAAAATAAAACAGGAATATTTTTTTAAAAATCTCTAGAAATATTATCTTACAAACATTTTTCTCTCATCTCTCTGTGTTCAATAAAAACACAAAATTTGATATAAAAGATTTCTTTACTTAGATATGTGATCGAAGGTTGCAGAAGGAAAATCAAATTATACTTACATTCAATTTATATACTAATACAATCGAGTCTCTACTTGTAAATGCAATTTTAAACTTCTTGTTAAATTAAATATAAATTAAAAAATGAGCTTTAGTTTCCACTTCATTTATTCCATCACGTATAATATATTGTCTAAATATATATATAATTTCTATTCTTATTCTTAACTATTCCTAAATTAGGTTGCATCTCATTTCTACTTTTCTTTAAAGTTCGTTGCACTATCGTTCATAAAAATCGTGTGTAAATGACATGTAAATGTAAGCATCCAAGCAAATGTTAAATATAAGCATCCGCAGTGTATTGAGCTCGGCTCCGTGGATATGCTAAGCCTAAATGATTGTACGAATCAGTCATCCCTGCGGGAATTGCAATGCAACTGCATTTATAAGCAACCTGGTGCCACCTGTTGGTTGGTGCTTGCACTAGCGCATCTTTTCACGTTTGATCAACAACGTAGAGCTAACAGAATCCACGTGCATAAATGGATATTGTTAAGAAAAAAAATATATTTAATAATTTTGCATATGCGTATATTGAGCAACACAAAATGTACTCAAATAAATACTTCCAACGATATTAATTTAAACTGAACAACGTAAGTGAATATCACAAATAAGAGAGCACCTTCTATACGGTCACGGCTGGATCTTGGTGCCTAATAAATTCTATATGAATTTTTAAATTCATTATTCACAGCCATTTAAACTGCGAGCCGAATCAATGTCGGACTTGCAACGCAATCATTAGCTGATGTTGTAATAGTGAGATCATAATTGATCACGGAATTATTGAGAAATGAAGATCAATGGTGATCTCACTATTCCAACTTCAGTTAATAATTGCGTTGCAAGTTCGACATTGATTCGGTGCGCAGTTTAAATGGCTGAATAAACGAAATAAATGAATTTAAAAATTTATATAAAATTTATTAGGCAACCAAGATCCAGCCGTGACCGTAGAAGGCGCTCTCAAATTCGTTTGTAAATATTTTAAATAATTAGCCATCAAAAGATATTTTTCTCACATAGTACTAAAAAATTTGCGACAATTACAGAAATTATTCTGTTTTTAAACGTATATTTTTCCATTTTTCAACAATTATTAATTTTTTTTATATGCGGGTTGCTCATATTGAAAATCGTGTATATATCTCAATATATACACACATATCCATGTAATATTTTAAACCATTTTATGAATTATAATCGTATTCTTTCACATTCAAAGTATTGCGAATTGGTATTACGTAAAAACCTACAACGTCTCAGGATCAATGCCCTCGTATAAATGACGAATGTTCGATTGCAATCGCGTGAAATAATGAAAAATACGCATATCACTAAATATTAGGAGTAATATTTAAAAAATTCCAATAATAATATAAGAAGCTACAATAAAAGATTTACATTTAATTATTATTTCTTCTTGAAGAGAAGAGAAGGCAAATACTATAATCATGGATCATCGGCGAGCCAAAGATAGTCGTCGCAAGACAAACAAGACAAAGCAAGAAAGATCATACATACAATGTATATTGTGTAATGAATAATCCGGTACACTGTCGGTTGTGTTAATACTTAATCTCCATCTTACTTTACTGCGTTGTGCTCCTATCGCATTATTTAATAAATTAGCGTGCGCGTTATCGCTTACGTCAGGACCTCGCGGCGCGCCGATTGCTCGTGGGAATAGATTTCTTTTCACATATTATTCCACAATATCGTAATCGGTTGCCTAGAAGGTGAGAAACATTTGTCGTTCTCGAACGGCGGGCGAGCTTACAAGAAAAATAAGAGACTGCGCGAGGCAACGAGGAAGCACGCGCGTATAACCATGCATTATTTATCGCCATTGCTCAGGAAGTTGTTAGGCGAAGCTATAAAGCATTACATTCGCGAAAGAGAAAGAGAAACATCTGGATTTCTAGCGCGAGGCGCGAGGAGCTTCTGCTCCGTGAAAAGGAGAAAAGAAAAAAGAATGTCCGCAACAAGCACCGCGCGGTCGCGAGCCGCGCGTGTGGCGCTTTCAGCCGCCAGAAAATCTTCGAGTTCGATCGATCATTTCCCAGCGGCTGATATTGTTCATGCGAGCGACTTCTTCCGGCACGGCGCTATCATTTATCAGGAAACGAGAATGGAGGCCCTGTACTTTTGAATAATTATTACATCCCAGGCCAAGCTTGCCCCGCGTGTATCGCTTTCACTCGAACTTCGAGTCACAGCTGGGCGAGGTCGGTTGTGCGTGTGATGATTGATCGCTACTAAATTCGTACTTGTTGCACATCGTGGGCCGATGCCCGTCGATGATAATTACAAAGCGGTCCGCCAGATTATCCTGAATCTAATCAAAGCTATTGAAAAAAGGGTGCAAGGATTTTACGACCTCGGAGCTGCTTTTAATCGTAACTTTTGTATGTGATGCTCGTAACTCTTGTACTTGATAAACAAAAAGAAATTTAAAAAATAACTCGGTTTTTTTTTCATTTCGAAATCATTTAACTTTTTAAATATTTCGTATAACGCTTTATGCAATTAAAAAAAAAGATTAATATTTTTTATTTATATGTTATATTCTCTATAAATGAAACAAAAGATATTATATCTAAAAATCACCGGTATATTATCGAATTAAGTAGAATTCACAGACAAGTGAAAAAAAAGAAAATTTTATAAAGAAACGTTATTTAGCTCGCAAGTTCTAGGTCTTCTAATAAATTTCACGATATGCTTATCAAATATCGTATCGTCGCAGCGCGGAAAGTCTCACGTTCTCGTCGCGACAAAATCCATTGTGAGGAAATTAATACACGCGTATCAGAGAGACAACGGTTATTAACGCGCGTATCTCCTATGCAAATGAGACATGCGGGGTCGTCGCGATAAGCGTCGCTCGTGCATCACCTCACGCAGTATAGTTTTTCGGTCGCGAGAAGTCAACCTGACATCGTTAACGGTACGTCGCGGAATACCGTAAATGAAATTGAATGAAGAACCGCACGTATCGCTTTTCATGCCTTGCCGCAAACGTGAAATTGAATCGAGAAGCGCGCATCTTCGCACGCCGCTGGCGATCCACAAGGATATTCGGGAAAAGATAGTTATCGCGTACAGAACCGGCGCTCCGGAATACACACGGACAAAAGTATGCGTGCGGCGGTGGCACAGCGCGGGATAAAACATCGGCGTGGTCGCACAGTTTTGATAAAAAATGTGCGAGCTGACTTGAGGAACACGAAAGAACACCGGTTACTTCCTCATTCCTGCGTTCTTCAGAAATGCTCACAGAATTCTTCGTACTCGCCGTCGGAATGTCGAATTGCCGATTTTTATTTCGATTCCGACATTTCTCGGTATAAAGCATTTGCAGGCATGCACTACTTCGGAATGCGTGATTTCAAATTGTATTTTTATCAATGTTTCGCTTTGTTATCTTTTAATCTAACTATTATTAGGATCAGAAAGTGTAACAGTTACGAGAAGGTAAACAGTTATATACGACTTTGCGCATGTGTTCGTTACATTTAGAAATTTATTTCACCAATTTCATATACCGCGGTAATTAATCAATTTTCACGTGAGAAATACGTATGTGTATATGTATGTGTATGTGTATGTATGTGCGCGATCTGGTGGTATAATGAATCGTGTGAATACGTACAATCATACCGGGTTACATATCAGATACGTCGCTAAATGCAGTAATCTTACAAATTAATATTGACCATGCATCTGCAGTTTATCACCGTTGTTGACTCGTAATTATTAACTATTAATCACACATAATTAAACTTTAAATGATTACACGTTTTTCTTTACTTAATTGTTAATTATTCTCCGACACGTAAAGTGACATATACATATATATAACTATTAATTGTAAGCTGTTTATATTGTATATATATATATATATATATGTTGTTCATAAATTAACTTTATGATATCACTAAAATTTAATCAAATTTATTTGGCCAAAAATAGACTGCAAATTGTCACAAAAATATTAAATACATCAAAAGTGAAATTTGACCAAACAAGGGAAATAGAAATTTAAATCCAATTAAAATATATTACCATTTCCCACAAAGACTCCATTTATTTGCTACTTCATATCGCTTTCCTCTTTTTGTAAACTCTAGTTCTCTTTCTATAATGCTATGAATTTAAAACAATAGCCATTCCTGTGATTAAATTACCCTCGATTAAGGTTTTTACATACTATTCCGGAATTGGCACGCCGGAATTTCCGTTGAGAAGAATTTCTCTCGGAAGGTTGTCATACGTGCGTTAAAACGATGCGAAACGAACAGGCGCATTTGCGGTGTACTTAGAAAATGGTTTCCACCGTAATTAGGGCACGGAATTCTGAATCGTTTTACTTGAAACACGCTAGATCCGTCCAGATAGTGGCACTTTCACGTTTTTGCTCCAAACTGAACAGCATTCAGAAACTTAGAAAAAGTCATACGAATCTCCACGACTAGAAACGCGTGACGCTCCGACATGCGCATAATGATCGTAATGGCATTAAATTCGCGAAGACACTTGTCTATAACATATCGATTCACGTGTAAAATCACGAATTTTGATGAGGATTTCTTCCCTATCGAAATCAACACGTAACATTGATCCGAAATAAATTAAATTCCAGAACACCAACGCTCCGAAAAAAACGTATAAAAAAGTTCAAATTAAATGTTGTACCGTTAGCCACAAAATTGTACAATAAATTTCAATTATTTCGGATTTGCAGTACAGCATAATCTAAATGAATCGAAATTTATTGTACAATTTTGTTTTTCTTATATTATTACGAATGTATGTATTCTATGGCACTGCAGCTCAAATCAGGCCTTGGTCTACCATTCTCTTTCATATGCCTGCGGTGCGCATGCTGATTGTACACAGGCATATCCTACATATAGATCTTTGTCTCGAAAACCTCTCTCAAAAATAATATTGCCATTTTATCCGTTACTATTCGGAATTGGGTTTAAATTACAGTTTAAAGCTTTTTTCGAACAGCAATGAAAAAAATGAAAATATTGTTTTTGAGGCAAAGAATACTCTCAATGGTTTGCCGGACCTTCGGAGAGAAGACGCGAGCGTATGAAAATTTGTTGGTTTTACCGAGAATCGAATCCCAAATTACTCCGAATCTCGTATAATAGACCAGTACGCTGTTACGCCACGCTCGCGCTCACGTGTGTGTGTGTGTGTATATATATAATATATGTGTATATAAATGGGAAATGTAAAAAAAATATTTTAACAGAAAATTAAAAATTGTTATCGAATTTCCAGATGGCCATCATAATCAGCAATCGTATAGATTAATCGACATGTCTATTATCGTTCTTACGAATTTAAACCGATAAATATAAAAAAAGAAAAAAGTATAATTGCATAAGAATGCATTAAGTACCTACATCTAAAAACGAATCCGTGTTCTCCTTTTACAAGATAATTTCTTTCTTGCGTCCTCGTCCTCGTCCGACTCGTTACATCGTGTAACGACACAATAACGATATTTAATAGAGGCAACGAACCGTAACGCAATGAATGACAGCTTAAAGGGAGCTCGGGAAAGACTTTTTTTAATTTGGCAGACTTTAATTCTAGGACGTCGTTTTTCGATAAAATTTGCATGTTGCTTTCGTCACGCAAACTCGGCCGTCTGGAAATACACTCATTCAATTAACGGCGAAAGTGAATGAGATTCCGCGCAACGCATTATAACATAAGGCAAAAATCATCGAGCTATGAAATAACACAGCAAATATCCAATATGATGCATGATAATACATGGAAAGTTCAGAATTAAAATCTGTCAAATTAAAAATTCGAACTTCACTAAAATGAATAAATATTCTATTTTATGAAATAATGTAAATCATGTTATTTCAATGAAACAACAAAATTTATTAAACAATGCAAATTAAAAAATATATATACCTATATATATCTGCTCTTTCAAACGATAAATAATGTTTTACCTATCAATATTTATTTAAAGTAAAATTTCATTTTTAGATGATAAAGAATTTTATACATCACAATTAAAGTGATAATGTGATAAAAAAAAAGAAAAATACTTGTATTATATGAATCATAAGACAAATTTTGGTTTCAGTAAATTAAATATCGGAATAGATCGGAATAGTTTTTCTCTCTCTTTCTCTGTCTCTCTTTCTTCTACGTGTCGATGTAAAGTCGCGAAGCACGATTGTGCTTTTTTAAGAGAAGAGAGCCGATAAAAGCGGGATACGATTTAGCATCGCCAGTTTCACGCTGGACCAAAGAGAGGGAGAGCGCGAAAAATGAAATTTAAAGGACAAGGATAGGAGCGGGAGAGGAGAAGAGGGTGGCCACGGTTGTATTTATCACTCGAAGATCCCGAAGACTGCACAATGCGAAACACGAGAGAGAGAGAGAGAGAGAGAGAGAGAGAGAGAGAGAGAGAGAGAGCCGAGCGAGCGGTCCGCAGAAACGAGACGCGATGTGGTGCAGGTAGATTTATGGGTGGCAACGGCGAAGGGGACAGGACGGAAAGGGGGATGGAAACGCGGAGGAGGCAAAGGGGTCCAGCCGAGGAGAGAGACCGTGTTTGTGTCGCAGGTCAGCCGCGCGGTTCACGGTCACGAGGACCGACCGGCGGTCGGACTGGCCTAACGTAACCCGACTCGAGCAACCGCAAACTAAATTGCACCCTCGCGTCTCCCTTCCTTCGTTCTTTTCCTAAACTCCCACCGTTCATACCTCCTTCCGTCTCCCGCTGCCGCTGACGGAGCACCCCAGTGGACCCCGACGTCACGCGAGCACGCAGCATTAAAATTATTTATTAAGCTGCTCTGACAAACGCGACGTCTGCTGGCTGACGATCACGCGGTGACTCTATCTTTTCACGTCAATTAATTAGGTAATAGCCCGTGTAAAAAAATTCGCGATTTTTCTATATATTTCGAAAATGCGGAACACATAACATAGTTACATGCAATATAACTGTAGAATATTTTGATATCAAAAACATAGGAACAACAAAATTCTTTATATTAAGTTAGAGGAACTTAGAGATCGCATATCTTGTGACAATCAATACACTTCCCACTTTCTTCATTACACCCGGAATCTTTAGAAATCATTAGCTTCAAGTAACAGTTCTGCTGCTCCGCATATCCATCTGCTCTGCATATTTATAATCACGATAAACTGCTTATACCATCGCTCTGTGAGCACGATCTTGTCAGGAGATTCAACAAAGATACTGTCAACGTTCAAGAGATACAATCTAAACAGTCGGCAATTACAGACTGTGCGAAGGCGTGTTTGTCGCGAGCCCATTGCGACACGATGATGAAGTCATCCGCCGATTGCAAATAGGGGATTACACTCGCTTCTTTTACTTTCAATTATCTAACACCTCATATATCTTCCTGTTCACGTACGGTTACATAGCGTAGATAAAACAAAAGATAAGTATCTACTTACAATTGGCATGTCAAAATGTTATCGAATAAAATAACATTTTTTTCCACCTGTACAATATACGTATATAATAGGTATTTAACAAATTAACACATTATGACTTCTGTCATTTTTCTGATATTTGTTCCAGAGAAGACAACGATTTTTTTGTTATTAAAGACTTGGTAAACTTTAAATCATTGGTATTCTCTTAAAACATTTTCGCGTTTATACGTAAATTGAAAATCACCAACTATACTCAATGATATGTTGACAGGAACGAATAAAACTTATCTTTTACAGTGCTATTGCGGTAACAGCTTATTGAGAAACATACGATAAGTAACAGAAGCGAGAAATAATATCAGGTGTTCGTGCAAAACGTGACCGCTCAATGTTTATTTAACATTTCCCCTCTGCAAGATAAAACCTCATTTATTACGGTAAAAAATCTCAATCATCTAATCTGAGTAATTGAACGCACCGTAAATTGAAGTGCAACGTTTTCCCCCCTGTTAGCCTTAGTCCCTTCCTTCCGTGAAATTTATCGGCCGGGTGTGTCTCATTAAACGTCGACCGGAATGGAATACTATTCGTCGATCGATCAAACGCGTACGAAAGTCAACGTATAACCGTGAGTTAAAACAAAGGAACGAAGAAAAAACAGCCAAACTACATAGACGATAAGAATACTGCCGTTATCGATGTAACTTCAAGAAACAGTAGAATGTAAATTGTAAAGTTAAATATATGTAATATTATATGTAATTTAAAACAATATGTTAATTAGTAATTTAAATATATAAACTACTATCGTCAATGCACATATTTTTGTGTGTCGATGAACACTTTTATCAATCGTTATTGTAGTGTTTTAATTTAACTGACTGTTCAACTACTTCAATTAATTCTAATCGTTATGCTGTGGAACGGCTAGCTATCTGATAAAACAACAAGTTTTTTTTAATTAATCTAATTATAATAATACATTTCTAATTATAAAATATGTTTTATAATTATTATAACATTATACATTTCTAATTATAAAAAATATATATATTTTATAATTATTATAAAATATATATACATATATATATATATATACATTATAATGTGAAATATGTTATTGTAGATTAATAGAAAAAAAACTTGTTGTTTTATCAGATAGTCGTTCCATAGCACAATTAGAAATTAATCAAACGTAATTGGAAAAATAAAGAATAACAAATTGTAACCAGATATATTCTATAATAGATTATTTGAAAAGGACAAAGATTCGAGACGTAGAGTATGATTAATTAATTGAAAGTATAATCATTATTATAAAACAAAAAATATAAAATTAAAAAAAAACGAGTAAAATGATCATATTAAAATTAAAAAACAGTAGTAATAACTTATTCGAAATTTGTACTTATTACTAATAAGAGCATTCTTGCTCTTATTAGTAATAAGTACAAGTAGCTTTTCTAAGCTACCTGTTTTAAACGCCGTTATTGTTTCGATTACTTTGGGATATTATAACAATCACTACAATTCTTGTGCATTGCTCGCGGGTTCTTTCCACTTTGTTATATCAATTACAAATTATGTAGACTGTCTTTGAATGTCTACCTATCTGGAGTGATTATCGCCCGCACACGACGTGCGCAGAGCGGTTTTACGAAGGTCAGTATATCGTGGAGTGATGCAATTATTAGAATGCAACTGCGGCTAATACCAATGTGGTAATAATAATTGGATAATTATACGTAGGCGGCCGCGTCGTTGCACCTTTTCCAACTTTTTGTACCGTTATTGTAGCTCCATTTATCATGATCGATCGAATGGCATTCCTCAATCGTTTTCATCGGAAGTACAAAGTTTGCAACAAAAAAAATTTTTTTATGCATTTATGTACTGCTACGAAATAATCTCGTCTTTAGTTTTTAGACTTGCTGTTTTTTTCTTCAATCGTAATCCAAATTATAATATAAATGCAAATAAAGCAAATGCAATTACAATTAAGAGGAACATAAAAACGATAATATTAAAATGTTCTGGAATATTATAATAAATGATATATTTTTGGAAATATCAATAATTAATTTTGATTAAAGTGATTTATTGATGTTCTCAATTAACATCTCAATTTTTCGGATCAGAAAGAGAATACAGTAGTGTTTACTAAAATTGTACAACACCAGATATCTATCTACTTTATATAGTACAACATCGTATATCACGATTTCAATAAAAGCGAAATATTAAAATTTCTCCGCGCAATTATATTTATTTGTAAATAAGTAAAGTATTTACTTCACGATTTAATAATAAATACGAAAGATTTCTGAGAAATTATTCGTGATAAGCAGGGCAGACGTTTCTATAATATTTTAATTTATTGGGGAGAGAATAAAATATACATGAGAAATAAATGAAATCCAGGCATAATAAATGTATCTATTCCAGGTGTGTGTGTGCGGAAAGGACTGCTAACGATGGTAATTATCAATTGAAAGCGAATTTCCGCCGGGCATGGAACGATGCCTAATTGCATAATCCGTATGCCGCCGCGATCGTACCGCGGTTATCCGGCACGAGAGACCGGCCGTAAAATGCCAACCTTGACGAGGATGCGCACTTGCATACGCAGCATCATCTTGCGTTCATCTCCCGCCGTTTGCATTTGCATTCGCACGATATACGAGTATCGAGCTGACCGGATCGTCGACCGTGTAAACCAAAAATTACGCATTCTCTTTTGAAAGCAATAAACGGATGAAGAAATGAAGATCACAATAAAAAATAAAAGATCAAAAAATGTAATAAAAGACAGAGATTAAAATTTATTAATTGCTTAAATGGATTGACAAATCCCCTTTAAGATTAACTTTAGTTAAATTTTGACTATTGATGATCAATGCAAATAAAACTGTTAACGATAATATATTGATTAATATTAATAACTGATTGCTATTAATTTTAAATTAATAATAAACGAATTTTATGAAAAAATGTTGGGGATCGCAAATTTTCAAGTTACATTCGAATTTCCAAATAAAATACAGCTTGCAGTGAATAGCGGCTCTTTCTTTGAGCTTCTGTGTACGAGAACTTGATTATGGTCTTCTCTGGTACACTCATTTATATCTACCCCGTGAAAAATAATAGTTATAGACGAAATGAAAGCTGATAAACGCAAAGACCGTCCATCCTCTCTACGATTGCAACAAATTGCATCTGTGTAGGTACTTCGTGCGTGCCTATTTCATGCCGCACTCAAGCATTATTATTATTCATTCTTTTAAGCCCATTTATTTCAGGTTTGCAGAGAGTGCTTATTACGCTCCCTCCATCCCTCCCCCTCCCCCCGCAATTAAAGGGCTATAATCTACGATGTCTTGAAAATTCAGCGCCGTGGGCTCGAAAGAAAGCCAGTGGTACCGGTGGCCGCGCGTACGCACAATAGGTACCCGCGCACTCGTGCACTTTCTATATTTTTTGCATTCAAAGAGAAACAAACGTGTAAGCTGTGAGAACGAGAGAAAAAGAAAAGGGGAGAGAGGGGGGTTGGAGGAAGACGAAAGCGTTGAGAGACGCGTGGAAGACGCACGTATTGTATGTAATGCGAAATCGTGGAGACGACTCACCGGCAGGTTCCTGATGCCCAACCGCACCTTGGAGTACTTCTTCATAAACACTCGCCAGAGCACGTAGGCCATGGCGACGGCGACGATGACGACCAGGATCGGCGCCGTTGTCCCGGACAATCCCGCCGTTTTCAAGGCCGGCGACGCTGCTCCCTCGATGAGAAACCGCCGTCAGAGGCAACGTTCGTCGTGCCACACGCGGGTCGTTGGACCGTCCGGAATCGTCCGCGGCATATCGCGCTCCGGACGATATCCACGATGTACGATATACTTATATTACGGATACGCGGATACGCGGACGGCGGACGACTTGCGAGGGGGCCGCCAACTTCCGCGCGAACGTTGGCCTGTGCCGCCGTCGTCCCGCTGCGAACTTCGAGGTTACGTCACGGATTACGCTCGATCGGCGAACGCCGGCATAATGGCGACACGCGACGCGCACCGAGGTTGATCGGAAGGACGGACGGACAGACGGTTGACTCGGCGATATAATTAATCTCGTCCGTCGGCGGCTCCGCGCGTCCCGCCACGCTAATTCGAACTCACCGGACAGGATCGACGATCGTCGCGCCGTCGTTACAAATCACAAAAGTTACGCGCGATGACCTCTCTCTCTCTCCTGCTCCCGCGTCACGCGTCGCCGCACGCACGACCTTTCGAATCGGCGAACTTCGCACAATCGACTGCGGAAATGCAGCTCCTTCACGCCGCCGACATCTCTCGAAATTCGCTCCACTCGTGTCAACCTTCACTGCGACGCGGCCGCCGGTCGCGCTCGCGGGCAACTTCACGGAGGTCACGTGCCTCGCGATACGGGACGATGCGCGACGGTGGCAAAAAAAAAAAATGCACACGAAAATCACCGAGCGTCCTGCACCGCCGCTCTTCGCGCGCGCGACCAGACACTGTCCATAGACAAATAATGTTATCAGAGGATCCTTGCTACTCCTGTGGTAGCTTACGCGGCGATTCGATCTCGTGATCGCAGTATACGGCTAATAAAAAGCAACGTCACTCGCCTTGATCGATGCCCGAAGAGTCATTTCGTGTACCGTACTCCGGCGTTGCCGAACGGCCGTGTACCGCGCGTATTATACTTTGGCCGGATTGCCCCCGACCGGGAGCAGGTGCCAATAAAGAAAAGAAGAAGAAGCGCGTATTATACCGGAGCCGAGGCACGTGCATCTCACAATTATCTACACAAACACACATGCACGCACAATGATGCCGCGGTGCGAGAGAGAGAGAGAGCCGATCAGCGTTATACACGGTAAGTCAGAGAGGCGCGGGAGGCTGCCAGCCGCACACGTGATTATTCGCGGCGGATAATACCTCCGCTCCCGCAACACTTACTGTCGCTCGCGTCCCGGCGCGGCGGCCACCTCTCACCGTGCCGATTCATACTGGCGCGAAAAATCGTTCGGCGTCGTCCCGGTCGCCCGGCATTGTCGGCACGATAACGGCGGTTTTCACGGATCACGCGGATCGAAAGTAGATACCGTACGCCCGCCGGCGTCCGCTGCCGCGATGTAACTGACACGCGACACACGCAACCGCGCGCGGCTCTCGCGAGCCACCGCCGCCGCCTGCCCGCCTGGCCTGCCCGCCGCGGAGCCGCCGCCGGCGAGCGCCGCTTGCTTTCGTGGAACGCGACGAAACGGAATATTCTTGAATGAGACGCGCGCCGGCAAGGCGAGGTTTCGCACCGCCGGAGCATTCCGTTTTAATTTCACTTGAGATCTTTTGGGCTATCCGATAGTGCTACGGCTTTTATTGCTTCTTAATTGTTGGCAGGAATTCGCGGAGGGACGCAACCTTTTGCAACCTGACTACTTACACTTTTTGACTTTATGATCCAAAACGTTGATGTAGAGATTACGCCGTGTATTTGTATATCGCAACGAAAACGTGAATTAAGGAAATTACGAGTTAGAAATTTAAAATTGATATAACTTAAGATTTAGACACAGTTTTTTTTTGTTCAAATGAACATAGCATTCGCGAAAACACATCGCGGATAAATAAAACGGCTGTGAATTATTTTAACAGTTTTTATATATTATAAATTATATTCTTTTTTTATACTCTATTTTATTATTTCCGCTGTCTCTTCAATATTTAAAATTTGATTGTAAAATTACATATAATTGGGCAAAAAGAATATTCGGAAAAACGGAAATAGAAACAAGAATCAAACAAAAAATACACGGATCATTTTTCAGTAAATATCAATTAATGAAATATATGATAAGAAGAAATTCGATAGAAACGCTGACATATCTGAAAAATTATGATTAATTGCAAATGAAACCAGATGACATGTCAAGCGTACCCCAATGACTTAAAAACAAACCTTTGTAAATTTCTGACATTTTCACTGATAAAAATCTAACATTCACAATTATTCACAAAAATGTATGTATAGTTGTGTAACCATTCTAAATATTTTGACATACATATCGCAATGAAGTAAATATGTAAAACAAATGCAACAAACACGTGCTGATTAAAAAAGGAAAATCAAAAAAGGTATTACGAAAAAATCTATCTTTGCTCGTGCATGGAAACTAAAATAGATATTTTTTTTTTAATTTTTGAGACGACAAATCCGATAGTATTAGTTAAAATTATATTATATAACGGGAATATAAAAAATTGCGCAGTCATTCGCGAGCCAGGTAGCTACATGCTACATCTATCGATGATACACAGCACGATACGCTTCGTTTTTTAACATTGAAAAATATAGAATATCTCATAAAAATTATAAATAGCAAAAATATTATACACAACGGAAAGTTTTTGTGTGCTTGTACGTTTGCAAGTCGACTTCCCCCACCCGGCGGACCGCCGCGCCGATTAGACATAGATTAGACAGTTTATGTAGGCACATAAAAACTTTCCGTTGCGTATAATATTTTCGTTATTAATTTTCCGATTTAAATTTAATTTTTTATGTGTTTCCGTTACGTGACGAAATTTTAACTAGCACCATCGAATTTCTCGTTTCGAAAACTATAAAAAATAAAGTTGATGTCTATTTTACTTTCCACGCACAGCAAAAGCAGACTTTTCGTATAACAGCCGTCTTTTTACGACATATTTATCAAGAAAAATTCAACAAGAAAAGAGACAAAGAGAAATTGTCACATAAAGCTTTCTTCTTTCGCAAGAGAATTCGAAAGATTGAGCGTTTCAAAGCTACATTCGCAAATCGTAATTTTCGAATACAAAAATATTAATAATACAGAACATAAAGAGAATGTGAACGGATTTTAGTGAGACATTGAGATTTTCCGAACACATTTATCCAACATTCTTTTAAGCCTTACTTGTATCACGTCGAATATTGATTTATATATACATATACATATGTGTGAATGTGTGTATATATGTGCTTTTCTGTGAGCACATTGGTGTCGCGATATTTATCTTCGACTTGTAACGTGTTCATATATTCGAGAGAGAAATCGAAAATCCACCTTTCATAATGTTAATGGAAGTTAATCGAGTTATACCATTATAAATATAAGATTTTATGGACTTGGAAAGATGATAGGGCACATTCTCTGCACGTAAAAAATGAACTTCCGAGCACGAAGCGAAAACTGCTGATATAGAAGGATCGACAAATTCTTTCGTTCGTGTAGTCGCGAAATATGTATATTTAGCTTTATATATTTGCACGCTAATTGGTTCTAACAGAACAGAAACGAAACGACGACCTGACGACGCTTCTCGTATTTCGCAATTAGCATCAATGCAGCTCGTCCGCGCTTCCGTTTCCCCGTCCATCCTTTTATTTCCCCGACTTTTTTTATATTCATCGGCCGCTATTGCAACCTGCGGCACATCGCGAATGCACACGAAGAGAGTAAAAAAACGCGCGTTATATACTTACACAAGCACGCACCTTCACCCCGCGGGAGAGACAATGGGTGTGTCTGCTTCACGTGACAGCCACGTGAGCACCCTCGAAAAGGGCTTTCCCGTTCCCCTGGCGTTCATTCATGCGGCCAGGTCAGCCCGTGCCGTGGGCGGCGCGGCGGCGGCGTGATGACCCTAGACTTCTCCGACCGAAAGTCGAGAAGAATCGGAACTGGTTACGAAAAAAGGGCAGAGAAAACGTACGGATCGGCTTAAGTTGTACCGTTCAACGAATTTAAAGAGGTTGCCGCTTCATTTTTGCGCGAATTCCAAATATGTCCGACAAGATAAGATCCAAGATCGCAGATATAATTAATTCTCGTAAATATACATGTCTTCTGTGCAAAGGTAAAATACAATGAGGAAACATTTGTGAGAGAGAGAGAGAGAAAGAGAAAGAAGAGAAACTTTCCTTTCTATTTAGGAGCACGAAAGATATCTTAAAAGCTTAAAAATACGATACACTTTCTCACGTCGAAGTAAGAAAACATTTATTTGATTTTATTTTTTTATTTAAAATATAATAAACATAATTTATTGTAAATTTACTTCTTTCTACCTTCTGTTTAATTAAATTTTCTTATTGTTAGATATAAATAATCATGTTTATCTCATCTGTGTATATTATACATTTATTTCTCTGTTTTCTTAAATCAAAATCTCATAAAATCTCTTTATTGTGACATAACGTTACCTGTAATCGTTATAATCTTATCCCATCTCACGATACATGAATCAAAATGTTCTTAAGATTGTAATATCGAACGATTGTGCATGCTTAGTGGCCGAACGATCGTAGTTGAACAATCGTCTGTGATCGAGAATCTAACTCGGCAATTATACTTAATCGTCAATTTATTTCGATAGCGACAGACCGGATTCGCGATGTGGCGCGGCAATTATTTTAGCTTTCCGCTTTCATGGCGAGCGTGATCACGCACGGCGCGCAATTGCTGCCCGAGATCGAGTGCGCCGCATTAATCGATCTTTCTGTCGGACACAGCATGCGCGCACGTTATAGAGGTACACTCTGGCAAAGTTAAGTAGATGTCAATGCGTTCCCACGTGTCCGTGTCTCGTCCGGCGGCCACTTTCGTGCCCGGGATAGGATACTTATAAAAGAAAACAGACGTCTGTCATTTCGCAACGCCGCCTTTCCGTACACCTCGATCGGGCCGGCCGATCCTCGCAAGTCGTAATTACTGTCCAATGAACGTTACGCCTCTGGCGATCCACAAAATACTTCACCACATTAATTTCTAATCACATTAAGAATGGTCCTCTTTCAAGATGTCCTCGGATCTTTTTGCGAGTTACAAATGTCTCTTTAAAAAAATACAAATAAACTAGGAATCTCTGCTCCATGATAGTCGCCCTGAGGAAACATGATGGTCCTAATCTCGCTCTGTGCCGGGCGCGTGGTAGAAAATTCGAGGAATTAAGTAAGCGAATAAGAAAATGTATTAGGAGAAAGACATAGCTGACTTTATCATGTACGTATTTATATGTGTATGTGTATCGCTCTGATATCGTAACGAGTAACACGAATCATGAATCATTGACCAAGTTCGTTGAGTAAGAGGGAGGGTTCGCCGCGAACGTGCAACACCACGAATTGACGATAGATAGTGCGAGAGAGAGAGAGAGAGAGAGAGAGAGAGATCATATTATCGTGATCCCGCGATGGACACGGTCGGGTTACCCGAGGTTAATCGAACAGCGTGGTGTGTGTAACAATTATTATCCGGTCTAGCGAAATTCTGACATGCATATTGTTATCTTATGAAAGCATTTTTGCGCCTGGAAGATTGCTCATTATTAAATGCATCAATACTGTACACCTTATAAATTCTGAAGAGTCACGATTGTTCCACTTTAAATCGACATTTAATCTGTAACTTTTATTTTTATGTTTTATTATTTTACATATGTCAAGTACCATGTAAAATCACATGTACACACACACACACACACACACACACACACACACACACACACACACACTACAATTAAAAATTTAATATCCAATGTACGTTATGAATTTGTCTCAATACGGTTCAATGTGAAGTTCAAACGCGTACAGATCGATAAACACAATGAGATCAATTTACCGACCACACACACACACACACATACACGCGCGCGCGCGCGCGCATACAGTGAACCTGTAAAATTTTTAATTCTGCAAATTTACGATTTTCGCTCTGAGCCGTCTGAGTTATGGCACTTCGTATCCTCCGCCACATTTGCAAACCCGTTGTATATGCTATACACGAGATGCGCAGGTTTTGCACACGTTACACTTTATACGTGTTCCGAGTCCATGGCCACGGTACTTACCCCTGGTGTAAGGTTACAACGAAAATAACGAAGAAACGTTCGACGCAGACGTACAGCCGACCTAACAATTAGGATTTACCGTTCGCCTCGTTCTCGTAACGTAAATCTCTCCGAAAACGCGGAGAAACGGCGCGCAGGTTGTAAAATCGTCTTTATCGAATCTTTCGTAAGTGGTATCCCTTTTTCAGCACATCGAAACGACGTGCGGCGCGTTGAACTCACAACGTGGTGTTAAAGAATGTCCAACGATATGTGTGACTCAAATAAAACCGACAATAAGATTTTTTTTTATTTTTATTTTATACATTACCGAATGTTACTTCTTTACTTTGATTTATTATTTCCTTCTTAAGACATGTAAAACTAATATTGATTCACATTCAAGCCGGATATTGAATATCAATTATCTAATTTTAATGTCAAATTCGCTTTAGACGGTCTATATATACAATTTGTGACAGAATTCGGGATAAATTTCTATTTATAATTTTATGTATCTATATGTAATGTATATATATCTATATACATATATATACGAACAACATTTGAAGAATCAGAAATACAGTACATGCAAAATATAGGTATATATTAAAATGCATTCATATATACAAACATGTAGCGTAAAAATTTTTAAAAATTTTTTTCTTAAAATCTAATGCAATTTATAGATTGTATAAAATATATATACTTTGATCTTATGATTAAATGAAAGATAATCATTAAAATTGTTTTAATTCGCCCATCTGAGCTTCAATAATCGTATACGATATGTGCAATTTTTCCAATATGAAAAAAGATCGCATCAATTATTCGCATTCAGTATATACGTATAAAGTTACGATATAAGAGTATAAAATTGTAGCTTTTTAAACTAGTCACTAGAAGCTTACCCGTTCACTAGAAGCTTACCCGGGTCAAATACACGACGTGAAAAAAAGAACATTTCCGCAATTTACAGCTGCGGTTGCATTCGGAGAGTCACGTGTACCAACTTACGCGTTACCAAGGACTGCGGAGAAGCGCGGATAGTTTTACATAGTTTTACGCATCCACGAGCCGCGATTATCCGCGGAAACATCCGTGGCTTCATAAATGAAGGATCGAGACGAGTATCACGTTTACAGTAATCTGTAAGATTACTGACGTTAAGATTATAATGGAATTTAATGTGGATTATATTTACTGTATATTTGTATGTATATTGTACATCTAGTATATTAACAGTTACATTCACAAAATCTTGCCACGTTGTCAAAGTGTAGACACTCGAAATTCAAAATTATCGCGACAGTAAACTACTGCCGTCATTAAACTCCGCGTTTTTTATGTTAGAAAAACAGAACTGCCGCGACGGTAAAAAAACAAGGCCGCGATTTCGCTTACCGTGTTTATGTAATCGAAGATAAACTGATCGGAGATAAGTGCTCTCTAGAAAGATGTTCGGTAATGGTGCCATGCTTCGGCCCGGTAGAAAGTCAATCTAACTTAACTACTCAGAGAACATAATAACAATTTCTGATCTCACACATTCGCCTTAATTTTTTCGGCTGTCCGATTGCAATCTGTCGATCAATTTCCATGCTCGGATTATACCGTCGACGCAAATATCGTCGACTCCTCGAATCCACGAAATATAGAGCAAATAGCACACGTAATATTTAATTAAAAAGAATTTATTGGATCTAAAATTATTTCAAAGCGTTAAATAATTCGTGATTTTTTCAGTAGGGCTGGCCTTGGCATTTGTTTTTTATTTGATATAATATTAGAGCAGAGGCGCAATACACTATAACAGACGTGCGCTACAACTCAAATTGACAGCATGTTGCTCCTTTCTTTACGGAATTCGGTCAACGGAACACAGTCAGTTTCAGTAGACAATTAGCGATTTGGTAAGAAATGAAAAAATAGATGTGTTATTCACCGGAAATATCCATGACTATGTATAGTTCAATGTGCATGTTTTATGCACACAGAGAGGTGTCAGTAAACGAGTTCCATCTGAAACGCGGACACGTCCATTCTCAGGCTTCTTTCTAGTGTTAAACGCCGTGTTCGTGTCTCTCGTGTCAAGTCTCTCGCGGATTTCTACGATCATCTCTATATCAAAGCGACATTTAAGGAGCGCGTTTTTTGTTGCTCGCACGGCAATGTAACTCCAACAATAAGCTAGGGGAATCTATGTACAAATACATTCGAAATCTTCGAGAGCTTTGTCCTCCGCATTTATTCCCACTCGCGAAGCTATTTTATCTGTTTCTTCGTTTTTTCTTGCGACGCGTCGTGCATAGAGTCAAGGCAGAGGCATCACGTTTGCCGCGTGAACGCAGGCCAATGTCGTTATTGCGACAGAACGAAGAGTAGCCCAATGTATGGAGAACATCAGAAGAAAAAAACCGAGACAAAAAAGCGAGAGAAAAAAAACGGCGGAAGACGCTCACGGCCGATGCAACAATTCATTGCAAGAAGAAGGCCGTTGATCGATTATTCCGATTTGAGATATACAGATAACTTTTTTATAACATAGTATATAAGTTAAATTTCTATCGTAAATGCGAAAATGTTTTAGACGAGATTAAATATCGAGTCAATAGAGAATATTCACAAAAGAGGAATAAAAAATGAAAAATTAGATCTAACATACCTAATATAAGGTTTTATCTTCCTTGCGTAAAAGCATACGAACACTGTGTTCTTCACTATGCGAGAATGCCGCAATTCTCTTTTCGTGTTAGAACGATTGCATAAAGTGCCATGTTACACGAATTTTTAAGAATGTGACTACTACTAAAATTTCTCGTGATGTAATTGCTTGTATGATTTAAAGACGAAGATTTTCTGAACTGTGGCTCACAGCCGTGACTTCACATAACGTAAGACTACACAGATCGCTATCGGCATTGCACGAACTATGTTGTTTATTGATGACGTATGAGCTATAGAACAAGGTACACTTTCATCTCGAGGCTTCAAGAGCACCGACGCATCTGTAAATTTTTAGAATAGGGAAAAAAAATAATTTTTTTTAATTATTCCACGATGACGCATGTATGTATCATATTTCAACGAAGATTGTGTATATGATAGTATATTAACCACGATTGGAATAATTCCGAGAATCACATAAAAAATGTTAGTTGAAAATTGATAAAGAGTATAAAAATGTTAAAAAATATCTATCTAGATAATAATTTTACATTTGAAGAAAAAGGATAGATTAATAAACAGTTCATAAACTTAGGAAAATTTAGAAAAATATTTCTATCTCATTGCAGTTATAAGTTGCTATATTATTATTACATTAATTTATTGCAACGTTTATAAATTACTTATTACTAATTACGTTTATAAATTATTTATTTAACGATAATACTTTATAATAATAAAACTATTTCTCTCTCATCGTTTTCTCGAAGTATCAAAAATATTCGTACTGACCTACTGATAGATATATATACGTGAATCACACTTTCGGTTTTGTTTCGTCAATTTTATCGAATTTTTTATGAATCTGCTATGTGGGCGAAGTGGATTGGCGCGTATGTATCACAGGATGCAAGTCGTGGTGCAATGGGATAAAGCTTTGTCCTTGCGAATCTTGCTGAACGGCGCCACGCCCTCGTCGCAAATTGGCGTTTGCTTTTTGCTTTCACAGGCACATGCAACGTTACGTCTTTATCGCCCAATATAGTTGCACGAATGTGTATGTGCAACTATATTGGGCGATAAAGACGTAACGTTGCGCTCGATTATGGCGTTGCTCGTGGGTGCGATAATGTTCCACGCACAGACACGAATTCATTCCGTTGGAACCGAGACAAGAGTGTCGCGTTGCTCGGTTCTTATAAGGATCGAGGAAAAAAATACTTATTGCTACCCTATCTCGAATTTCACGATAATAAATGATGAAACATCGACAGTTTTAGTTTTGATTAGTCAAATACCACGGAAATTCTTGATTTTGTTAGAATACGATAAGGCACTTGCTCAAAAAGCACGAAGGAATAAATGCAAATTTATTATTCGATCTTATATAGCATCAATTTTTATCTCTTATCAAGAAAATAAATTATTGATTGATTTATCAAACTTGTTAATAATCAAATTAAAGCGATCAAATAACAATTAAATGTTAATGACATAATGCAAAAAATAAAAACTATTCAATAGTCATCAAGAAATAATATATTACCTACTTTACATAAAAATTTTAATTTTATTAAATTTGTTTATATTTTTGTATATAAATTGTTTTAAAAATAATATTTATCTTAGAAGTGTCATAAGTAAGAATATTGCAAGATTTGTCTGAGAAAATAAGGAAGAATGCTTTTCTATATCAAAATTAACAAGATAACGAGAGATCATTGTTCTCGAATAATATCCCTTAGGAAACGCACGTTTCCTAGGCAGCTGACGCGATCCCACGTGTGGGCTTTGCGTAACACGTGTTACGCAATTAATCGCGGCAGTAACACGGTAAAATCGCGGATTGTAGTTGTCATCATTGTTTCGCATAAAATATCGATCATCTGTACGTAACCGTTTATTATCATCATTTTCTATGTATATTATTATTCTATTGATGCGTCTCTCCTAGTTCTTCTATATGTATATCCGCTTCTATACATCTCTTTCACATTTCAGAGGTATATAGAGTTAGGTTTATTTGATACAATAGAACAGTTATTCAAAGCCGATTACATCGATAAAATGTTTAAGATTAAATTAATTTGCACTTCATTGTGTATACAAATTGTTAATAAATGTTGTTCATAATTTCATTTATTTTCTATGATGCCTTAAAAAAACAAGTAGGATAAAAATTAATTTTTTTTTAATGTAAAAGAGATATTTAAATTAAGCAATTAACTTTAAGTAATAGACGATTCAGTATTGTAGTTTGTTCTTTTAATTACAAGAAAAAAATTTTTTAAATTATTAAATAAAGAAGCTTTATAAAGATCAAGTTAATTTTAATCAAATTATAAATAAAAAATAAAAAAGATATCCTTTATCCTATTATAAAAATGTATTTCGTTCGCAACAATATAATATAGGTATAAATATTTATAAAAATATACATACATATATATAATTATAATTACAAAAATAATTTCAACAAAAAATAATACTTAATCTTTGAGTCGAAAATATTCTAAATGCATTACTTCAGTAGCTAACGGTGTCTGTGACATACAAGACGATTAGCAACGCAAGCTTATAAGTTGGCGACGATAATACTTACCTACCGTCACGCATCATGGATGAAGTCATTCGCGCGGCTGACTGATGCAATAAACTAACAACATCCTGCAATTAAAGTATTTGCTCTAATAATGCACCAGAAGATCCGGCACGGTAAATTATCAGTCACAGATGATGAAATCCAGATAGTCGATTTTTCACCTGACTTTTGTGTGGATATAAAGTTTTTGATTGAAATATGTTAACTCAATGTTCTATGCAATTTATGCTTATTTTAAATTTTATTATTTTAAAAATCGCTTTATACATCGATTTAACAAAAAATTTGAAAAATTATATCCCATTGTATTTGCCGAAGTTGTTGACATCCTCGAATATTTTATTGCCTTTAAGTAATGAATTGGAAAATGAATCGGCTCCAAGACGTGTGTGTCGCAATTCGTTTTATATATTTTTGACAAAAACACAATATTTTTTACAAAAACAGTTATGTGAAAAGTCTGACTTAATTGTGATTTAAGAATAGATTTTTAACACATTCAAAAAAAAAATATATGTTTCTCATAATTATATTATTTCTATTCTCTGATATGACAATGCTGCGCGACAATCTTTTTGTATTGCACATTGATGCAACACTTTATGCAACACAAGATACAGAAGAATATTCGCTTCCTTGAAATTAATCTTTTTCAAGCTCGAAATTTTATTCTTTAATTAAAATTTATTATTAATTAATTAAAGTATTGTATAATTTATTACACATTTTATACATGTATTAAATTACGTAATTATTGAATTATAATACAAATTATATTTCCATTTAAAAACGTATTAAAAAATCGAATGGAATTATCGTCTTATATTATAAGGCTAACGACTCCACAAAACCAAGCGCAAAGTGTGCATTAATAGTTTGTTCATCGAAATGTAAGGAATATTCGGCGTACAATTTCTGTAATACTGTGTATTACGTTATTATTACATGACAACCCTTTGCTTCAAAATGCTCTCGTGCACTAATGCCCCCTGAAGAAATGGATGTAAAGTACATAGCAACATTCACGTTTCTGCACCGCGGGTACAATTTATGGTGCGTGTCCATGCTACATCCATTTTTCAAGACTGCTGGGGATTTATTCTCGGAAAATTGCGCATTCGAAAATTATCCTATATATATATATGTGTATGTCCTCTCAGATTACGGATATTTCCGGCGAG
>NW_012027062.1:2281542-2318193 GCF_000956235.1 Wasmannia auropunctata
ACATAACAGGCGCGCGCTTCGCGTGCGCTGCGTATTGAATCCCATACATCTTCCAATAACATTTATACCAATTTACATTTTAATTAAACAAATGTTAACAATTTTTGATAAAAAATAAATTTTCAAAAAAAATGACGCTGTGCGCGCGGTGCGTATTAAATTCCATACATCCTCCAATAACATTTATAACAAATTACATTTTAATTAAACAATTAATTTTAACAATTTTCAACAATAAAATGACGTTTTAATCGGCAATACTGAATTGGCCATTTTTAAATAAAATCACGATTTTTTAAAAAATAGCCACATAATTCATCTTTAAGATAAGCCCAGAAAGAAGTCGACATTTTTATTTTTCTGGAAGATATGAATTTTTAAACATTGAGAAAAAGAAGCTTCAATGCAGATAACATGGCATTCGATTTTTAAAATAAAAATTATTTTTTTGAAAATTTTTTATATCTGCAGTTGATTTTTAAAATAAAAATATTTTTTTGAAAATTTTTTATATCATGACTTTTATAATAAAAATTTTTTTTGATCCACCATCACCCACCACCACCACTTATTACCAGCCACCACCACCCATTTTAATTAAACAAATTTTAACAATTTTTGAAAAAAATAAATTTAAAAAAAATTACGTTTTAATCGGCCATTTTTAAATAAAATCACGATTTCTTAAAAAATAGCCACATAATTCATCTTTAAGATGAGCCCAGAAAGAAATCTATATCTTTATTTTTCTGGAAGATATGAATTTTTTAACATTGGGGAAAAGAGGCTTCAAACGCAGGTAACACGGCAATTTTAAGATAGGATGTGATCTCGAAGTGAAACACGATAAACGTGTTTATAAGTATGTATTTGTATGGAGTAAAGCATTTAAAATATTACAAGCTGTTATCATTGAAATTCATAACAAAACATATCACAATAAAAAATTTTTTAGATAAAGGTTGATACAAGAAGAGGAAAAGAAGAGAATAGAGATGTTAGTTTGATTTTATAAGTATGCCATATTACACGCCGTATACTATAAAAATTTATTTTCTTTGTATTCGAATTATGTGCAGATATAACAAATAGCTATTTATTTTGATAGAAATGGATAATTTTTTATACAATGCACAATATAAAGAGTAATATGTTATGTTTTTAATCGTAAAAACTGTATGTTATATATCTCTTTTGATTTTTTGGTATAATGTACTTTATTTAAAGTCAACATGGACTTTGAGTCATAAAGCTGTAATCTTTTTTGATCAGGTTTACGTGCCGACGGGGAATTTCCGACTAATTCGCAACATCTTCACTTATGTACACAACTGTATGTTACATATAATTTAAGCAAAATCGTGAGAGTCAAAAAGAGTGCATTTGCATGGGTCTATCATGTCCTGTGTCATGTCTACTTGTCCTTGTGTCTGTTTCGTTTGTCGACAGAAGTACTATGTGCTAGCTGTAGGCTCAAGATCATTTCTCGGTGGAAATTAAAGGAGATTACCGTAAATCGTTCTTAATATTACGATCATCCTTTGATTAACCGACGCGCCGGCGATAGCACGCTTTCACTCTTCTTAATCAAAACGCGTTCACTATTGATAAACATGTTTTTTTTTTTAATTTGATTAAGGACAAAAATATAATTATTTATATTTAATAAATACATTTTTATACAGCTTAGAAAACTGAACAAAAATCGTAAAATTTAGAGAACTGCTAAAGTTGTCCAAATTTCATTAATAATCATTTTACTAAGTGCGGCGAAAGCGCATTATAATTTAACAGCATTGAATAAAATTGTACTGTTTAATGCATTTATTATTTTTTAGAAAAAGAATCATATATTACACTTTTGCAAATTTGAATGGATTGGACAAATTTTTTGTTTAATTTAATCAGAAATATTAAGTGGTTAATTTAACTACACATAATTTCAAAATAATACAGAATACATTATAGAAAAAAATCTATTGAAAAGAAAAAAATTGTAATATTTCTGTATTCGCTTATTGGTGGATGTTATTAGAGAGCGTTCTATTCTCAATTGTTTTATTATAAAAATAATTATTTCAATTATTCTAATATAAAATTTAAAAATTATGATAAATTTTTGGCAAATCGTAAGTTTATAAGTAATATGCTTACGTCTCGAATATTAATTATTTAAAAAAGTTAAGATGCATAGAAGTAATGAAATATATTTTTTATGAAATTTGTATCAATGAACTAATAAACTAAATACGCATACGCGAAAAGTAAATTTTCTGATTGCAGAATATAACAGCAAGATTTTAGCCTTCAGGATACATCCTTAAAACATGGAATACAAAGCACAAAATTTATAGATTTATTATAATTAGTTCATACTAAAGAAATAATATATGATTTTATAATATAGGATTTTAAAGTATAGAATATTAAAAATAGCAAAAGCGCATTGTAACGAAATAGCGTTGAATGAAGTGTTATAATATATTTACTATATTGATACAACCACATAAGGATCAGTTAAGAATTTTCAGTAATTAATAAAAATAAATTGCAAAAATATAGGAAAGGTCCTAAATATATATTCGATTAAAACTCTTGTCTATGGCCGCTTTTAATTCGCAAAAAAGATATGTCTCTTCATTGAATCATGGATCACGCAATCCATATCCATTGCGTGTTTTAACGCTTTAAACTCATAAGCAACGGGACGAAGAGAATTGCTTCTCCCTGAATAGGGTTGATGACCAAGGATGCACTTTATGTGGGGTGTGGTCTTTCCTAATAATGCTAATAGAGAAGACAAATATACGGAGATAAACGTTGCCACGTTTATTGATAAATCTAAATAAAAAATAATACGTACAAAAAGAAAAGATCGAATTACAAATTTAAAAGCTAATATATTCAAACGCCATTTCAATATAAATGACGTATGCAAAACATTATTTTATAAAATCTAAAAACAATTAGGAAATAAGAAAAAAAAATAAAAAATGTAAATGCGAACGAGCATGTCAAATGGTTGCAGTGAATATATTGTCGACAAGATAATGTTTATTATCGAGAGAATGTTACACCGTTTGTTTTTTCTTTGGGATAATGTAAGAAAGTGCAGAATTTTAAGTGCATACAATAATTGATTACTAAATTATCTCCCCCTCCCCCTCTCTCCCTCACAATTGTACAATTCGTGTATGTAAAAAAATTGTACATACTTTTTACAATGATCGTTTCGCCTACTAGATAAGCGGAATAACTTATTTCATGAGCAACGTTGTACGAGCATTAATTATACACTTTTCTTCATTCCGATGTATTCATGAAGATACGTGTGTCATATCATTTTAATATAGCAATGTTATCGATTTTACTGAAATATATTTCCAGTTTGGAATAAAAAGGCATGAGCACACGATCTGTTTCTTACAGAAAAAAGAAATTTCATTGATTCAACAATTTCATTCCTATAGGACTTACTCTAAAACAACAGAATAATCAGACACTTATTTTTAAATAAATACACACATAAAATCATTTTATAATGCATGCTTCGTTTTGATTCGAGTATCATGCCCTAAATTAAACTGGAAACACTACGTGCGAGGTTGTGATTAAACATTTATATGTATTTAGTATATATCAAAGATTGCTTAGTACAAGATGTGACATAACTTTCGATAATTTTATAATAGTACTGTTAGAGAACATGAACAGTGCGATTATAAAACATTCTAAGATAAGTTTCAATAATTATATGTCTATTTCATATACTATTGTAAAAATAATGTTACATTATACACATAGAAGTTTGCCAGAAAATGTTATACATAAACCATTTTCGAATTAGCGTTGCAAATAAAAAGGATATTTTGATCAAAGAATAAAAAATAAGTTACATTACCCTCTCGTTTGACAAAATATAATTTTTTTCTATTACAAATGAAAATGTTACATTTTTTAAATGTAATGCACGTGAACCGTTGAAACCAACATATTACAACTTACATATTACAATTTGCAATACTCTCCATTAGTTTCTGACCTTTTAACATAAGAAAAAATGACTGTAGTAAATATAAAATATTTTTAAAGTTAAATTCATCGCTTCCCTCTTGATCTCTCTTATCTACGCTGAAACTTTAAAATGGTTTCTAAATCGAGATACGAAGATAACATTTATTTACATTGTAACCTCTGTTTTAATATTATTTTTTTTTATTAGTTTCAGCTTTATAAACTAACCTTAACTCTTCAAAATTGATATTAGTTGCAGACATCTAGTTAAAGACATAACGATCTTCTACATCAAAGTTATAAATAAACATGTTTAAAAATATTATGCCAAGATGTTAATATATTTTCTTATAATTAACATATGCGATCTTATCTAACTTTGTTAATGTCATATTACGAAATTCTCTCATTGACGATAATGTAATAATCATAATGTAATAATATTTTACAATATCATAATTGTACATTTGCTTGATATTTTGCTAAACCACAAAACTACAATATTTTCATAAATTATTATGTGTACCTAGTGCGCTAACGGCAAAAAAAAAAAGTTCTTGTACCATGCATGTGAATCACACTGCAGCCCCCTATTTAGAGCTATGCAAAGTATTTTTAGATAATACATTGCATTCAGATTTATTATACACAATATATATAGTTTTCTCGACTATAATAATTTTTTGTTTTAAAACTAATTATGATAAGATGTACAATCTAAATAAGGAAAATTGTCAAGTGCGCTTTGGCTCTTATTGTCTAATTTTCCTTATTTTTTTTTTTTTTAAGAATATTATACTAACACTGGGACAGAAGTGAAACATTGGACTATCGAATAGGTACAATTTTCCATTATACTTATTATTACGAAATTGTCTGTAACATGTTTATATTGTTACCGCTTTCTTCCTCCTCTTCTTCCTAAAAAATGTAACATATATTATGTACTTAACTATAAATTGACTTATATTATTTTTTCTTATGTAGTATGAATGTTGTTTTAAAAAATAACTTTGTTAAAAAACATAAGGTATATTATGTTTTTTTTTTTGTATAACTCACCTCATCAAACCCAAAACAAGTTTCCATTTCCTTTTGCAGTTTAGGATCATTTTGTGAGTTCTGCGTTGATTTCGATGGAGTAGAGGGTTCTATCTTTAGATCTTGCATTTCTATATCTTCGTCTTCTTCTACTTCATCAATGTCTTCCCCTGTTCCTGTTACTATGCTATTTTCTTGAGTTAATGGATCTTGCATTACCAACTCTCCATCTTCACTCGCGACGACAGCCATCTGTTATAAGTAATAAGTTGTATTATAAGTAATGATTTCTAACAATATCATGTATTTAATTATATAATTTACTTCAAAAGACAGGTAAATCCTTCAAAGTATTTTGTTTATATACCTGATCAGTTCCTTGATTGTCCGCCAACTGGATCACTTCTAGCACAACGTATTGCTGACCGTCACTGCCTTGAACTGCCATCATGTCATCCTCGTCTTCCTCCTCTTCTTCATCGTCATAACCTTTAAGTTTAAAAGCTAAATCACCTGTTGTTATAACATAACACATGGATATTAGTCAATGATCCATATTTTAGATCATATCGTAAGTGTCCCTGTGAATATGAACAATTTTATATGCTATGAAGTAATATAAAGAAATCACGTTCACAAGCGACATAACGCATGCAAATTCAAAATTTATTGTGATTTCTTTAAAACTTCCTACAATTTTGAAGTCGTAGATTTTTACCTGTCATTACTTCAACACGTTGACCGTCAATGATTTGTATCTTCTTCTGTCTGCCGATTTTAAGAGCTTGCTGTTTTTCTTGCAGAGATGATTCCGGATCATGAACGGCCATATGTCGAATAAGATTACCTTTATGTCTGCATAATAGAAAATTTCATATTAAAAAAAGTTGTACTGACAGTTAAATTTTATCATGTCGTTTCAAATAACCGATTACGTACCTAAATGCTCTCTCGCATTCGGGACATTGATGCGTCTTTTCTTGTGGCGGTGGAGGAACGTAGGAAGGATTATGGTAGAGATTGCAATGCCGTTTGAGTAACTGTTTTTGTCTAAATGATTGAAAGCAGTGATCACATTGATACGGCTTTTGATCAGTATGAATAAGCATATGACTTTCCAAATGACGCGCCGATATAGATGCATACGGACACAGATCGCACTTGTAACATTTTTCTCCTTCGTGAGTTTTGCTGTGTAACTTATAGCTATATCTGAAATATGAAACACATATTAAAGATATAGTTTGTAAAGTACGCGCATTATAATTTTTATATTTAACAATATCTGTTACAACATCTTATTGATTTTTATTATATTTAGATAAATTATTCACGTACCTGTCCGGGAATGTTTTTCCGCAACGTTTGCATTTTAGTGGTTTGTCAGAAGTATGTAATTTTTGCACATGAATTCTAAGATCTGTTTTTCTGCCACATGTAGCTGGGCATAACTCGCATTGAAATACTGGTTTATCGCCTACTGTAAAATATATTGTAAACGTAAGAGAGTGAATTTAATAAAGAATACTTATGACTAATCACGTCATACGTAAGTAATGTAACATACACATCACAAAGCATGCACACAAAATATTACAAGTCTAATTTTTAATAACAAGAGAAGAAAAGGAAAGTTTTGAGTGAGTTTTGACTACTACTTTCAAATGTCATACAATTTTACAATTTTTATAACATTTTTAGCTTTTAAAGTAAAATCAATATTTATATTCAATGTGTGTGCAAATCATATCATACTAAATCATAAATAAAACTTTATTATAAATTTCTTTATACTAGAGCCATTAATTATTTTACTCATAATATGGTATACTTCTTGGAAGTATATCATATTTTCTATATGTACAACTTACCATTATGTATTAATTTATGTGCTTTTAAACTGTTGGATTGAGTAAATCTGGCTTGACAAAAGTCGCATTCATATGGTTTTTCACCAGTATGAATGCGAAGATGTCGTTTCAGTTTGAATGTATCTGGACTTGCATATGTACAATGTGGACACTGCAAAAAAATTATTAAATATTGTATTTATTTAATTATTAGGTAACACAGAATACACTCTCAAAGTAAAATACACAATATAAAAACAACAGTTAAAAATGAACAAATTAAGAGATAATACAAAATATGTATCAACAATTTATTTTGTAATAATTAAAAAAAAATATACGCTTCAACTCTACTTAGTCTTTATCAGTGACATAAAGTTAATTAGTTAAAATTAGTTAAAAAAACTAGAATATATGTACATAATGAAATTAAATTAGAGACATTAAATTAAGAAAAAACGTAATATATACCTGATAGGGTCGTTCGCCTGTATGGCATCTAATATGTCTCTTCAGTTTTGACAACTCGACAGAAGCATAATCGCACTCGTGACATTTGTGCGGTTTTTCATGAGTGTGTCTATAACGAACATGTCTTACAAGTTCACCTGTAAGCAAACATATAAAAATAGAAATTATTTATTATATAATTTTCAAAACTTGACAAAATTTAGGAAAGCCACTGTTATGTTACATTTTTAAGTTTCTAAATTAATTATAATATTTGATGCTTAATAAAAAATACTATTAAATAAATGTTAAAAACAAAATAAAATAATTCTAAAAATTTGGAAAATATAATTCTGAAACTTAGCAAATATATTTTAATTTTTCTTTTTCACATAATTCAGTATATATGTAATTAGAAAATGTAATTAGCATTCCAAATGACATACCGGAAGTGGTAAATGCGCTCTCGCAATATTTGCAATGATGAGGTTTGGTCCCAGTATGAGTGTTGACATGATTCTGAAGTGAAGCTAGAGTTTTAAATCCTCGCTCACAAACACTACATTTATGTGGTCTTTCTTCCGAGTGCGATTTCATATGCCGTGACAAAAGATATCTGTTACATAAATAGTTTATTTTTCTAACTTAGCATATCATTTCCTTAAATATACGCTAATAACTTCAAACAAATAAATTATATCATGATGTAATAAATATGAGTATAGAGAATATTATAGAAAGATAACGCTAAAAGTAATACCGTTTTGGGCTGGTGTAGTTGCAGTAGTTGCACATATGAGCCTGCGTTACGGTTTGAGATTTCTTTGGGAGGAACTTAATGATTTTAGTCTTATCATCTTCTGCCTCAGATTCCACTGGAGCTTCATTGTCTTCATTGTCTTCGAAATCATACACAGTGAGATCTTGTTCACCTTCTGCTTCTTCTCCCTCAGCTGCTGCAGCCGCTGCTGTCACTGTCGTCGCTTCATCTTCCGCGGTTTTACTCTCTTTATCTTCAGATTCAGGTTGCTGAACTATCAGAACGTAACTAACTTCTCCAGGATTTGTATCGGATGGTACAATCGTGACAGTTTGATATGCATCACCAGAGTTAATTACAACTTGATTGTTTTCACCGTTCACTTGTCCCTAAGATTTGTATTTATAATATATTTATAGCTGCATTTTTGTGTTTTATAAATTGTAACGGCTACAATTGTGATTTCAGCTACTACTTACATCTTCGTCACCTTCAGCGTTTTCAAGCTCTTCTATCTCTTGATACTGTTCATCTTGAGTCGTCTCGCCTTCGTTTTGTACATCAGTCTCTTCTACTTCTTGTATCTGTACCTGTGTCATTACAGGCGGTTCGTCACTATTTGCCTGGTAATAATATTGACCAGACTGATCAACAAAGTATGTCCCACCCTCTTCTCCGCCAGATAATGCTTCCACTTGTTGCACTGTATATGTGATAAATATATAGATAGAATATTCAACAGTAATAATTGTAGAGAAATTATAAAAGCACAAATTTCTATATATCTTAGATCGCTAGCTCCGAGAAATGAAGTAAAGCCAAGTAACTCAGGAGAGAAGGTAGCAGCCATCTTCACTCAGTAATGAGTTACATTCCAAAACATCGAAATTTGAAATGTCAATATTATTAAATATACACTAACACTACTTCATAAAGCACTGCGATTACCGAATAAATATGACGTCTGGTTTCACCTCAATTGGTAACAAAACTATAGCATGTTAGCGATCTAAATATTCTATAGAAATCTATGCATAAAAGATACTAACATTGCACATGTTGTAGTTGTTCACCCTGTCCTCCCTCTATCTCTTTATTAAATGTCTCCAAGTAAGTTTGTATCTCGGTGACAGATTCTTGTCCCTCTTCCAATTTTATAGCCGTTACGTTACTCATGACTAAAGCATATAGCTCAAACAACAATAGCTATGTTCATCAGTCTGAAACATTGTATCATAATATATCATCACATATATATATATGTATATATAAAATTTAAATCCAGGTAACTTAGAAATATGTGTGTATGTGTACTGTTTGATAGCTACTACACTACTATAAATATAATCTCCAATATCAATCTATAACACTTTTGCGTCAACAATTCTAAAAATAATAAAATCAGTTAAGTATGCACTATATACACGAATGTAAATTCACATTTCTCTCCATACACGCCCTATTCCCGTTTAAAAGGCAAACCATACAACAATTAGTGAAAAGATTTTCGGAACAAAGCAACAATTTTCAGTTTAGCCTTCTACTTTTTATGAACTACCGATCTCGAGAGCTAGCTCAAGAAGTCGCGAGTTTACATCGCAGGTAGGGGAAAAACACGAGGCGAGCTTGGAAAATAAACCGTTCTGACCCGTCGTCGAGACCGAAAACATGTTTGTGGGTCAGGACGCGGGCCGCCGTTCCTCCTGGAGCGTCGGCCGAGGATACGACGAGCGGATAGCAATTTCGACGGCGGGCATCGCCGCGGTGAAATTGAAGGAGAGGAATCGATAGCGCGACGGGGAAGAGAGTTTCGCGTCGCGCCGTGGGCCCGGCGCTCGGCGAGCAAAGACGAACATCCCGGTTGCCGCGTCGCCCGCGACGGCCGCGACGGCGGGGCGCTCGCGCTTCTCGGCGGCGTCTACTCGGCGCGCGCGAAGCGGATCAAGGGGGCAACGTGCGCCGCGGCGACGGCGGCGACGCGCCGCCATACGACATACGACGCGGCCCAGCGGCGCTGGAGGAGAGACGGTACGACGCCATGGAGGAGTAAGCGAGGGAAGCCGCCGCGCGCCATGACGGGCAACGCCGAGCGCGACGAGGCGAGGCGGAGGCGAGAAAGGTACGGGTGAGCAACGCGTGTGGTGACGCGGGCGGGTACCTGGGGGAACACCGTATTTCGCGGACTCTCGTAAAACACACGGCGGGGGCCCCACGAGGTCGCGCATTCTGTCGGGGAGCTTTTAAGACAACGCGGGTGCTTTCGATTTCAGGACACAGGGGGCATTAACGACAAAAATTTCAGAAAATTATCACCGTCGGCGCTGTCATCAATATGGAGGACACCGTGCGACGATGCCGTCGTGCCGTTGCTCCGCGTGCCCACCAGGAATCGGAGTGCCGGCCCGGGACGTCCTGGGGCCGTCCGCCCGCTCGAATATTCGTGGAAACTCACCGAACGTCGACGTAGGATACGACTGTGGACGCGATGCGTGCACCGTCGGGTTGATACGAAGCCGCCAAATATACACGTAACCCACGATCGTCGCGTGAGGGCGTTGTATAAGAGCAAATATGGCCGATCGAACTGCGAAGGTTCAAATGCTGCGCTGTGCTGCGCGTCGGCAGCTGCGCACTGGCACGTCACGCGTCACGCTCGCGTGTTTATACGCGCGTCGCGCTGGCCTGGCCGATCGTCGTTTTTGGCACCTTCCGGAGGACCGGATGGAGTCTCCGAGCCTACGGGGAACATTCCGTCGGGACGCCCCGAATTCTTCAGCTGCGATCATTTCAAATCCATTCGAGCAAATTCTCGCATGACCGTCCAATGTGTACGCGTGAAAAAAAATGACAAAAGCCATCGCCTCGTCAAACGCGTAGAATGGCCATGTTGTCGCGTTCCTTCTGTTTTTATCCGGCACTTAATTATTAAACTTTTTTCTTACGCTTGTTATAATTTATATTTTTTTTATATCTTAATTTTTTAGTAATTTTTTATATGAGAGTCCATTTAAATATTAGATCTTTCGCATCCAATTTGAGTCGCACAGTTTCTACATGCGGAACGCAATATACGCGTTCCACGCATGCAAACTGACATGGCAGCCAATCGACTTTCCGCTTTTTCCGGAATAGTAGATATGTAGAAGCAGGCGATTGGCTATCGCGTCTCCTTCTTATTGTGTAGAATTGATTGGTTGATTTTTCTGTTCATTCACATTGTGCGAGTCTGGACGGACCTTAAAAGCCATTTGATAAACGAAAATTTTCGCGAAATTCAGACTACAATCAATTCGTATATTTAAAATTTTTTTCGCAAAAATAAACTACTCGTATAATATTTTTGCGGCTACTTGTCGTCGTGTCGAAAGATTACGCTTCATGCATTTGATGCCAATTTATAATTGTTGCAATATACTGATTGAAACTATCATTGAATAAAATTTAAAAAAAATTAAATGTTTGCAGGTTGAGCGATTAGCAAACTTCTACATATAATTATGTTGTATATTTTAAAAACAATTATGGAACCGTACAAGTCATATTAAAGCCATGATTAAATACAACATTATTGAGAAAATAAAATCATTAAGGATATGTACAGAAATTTGCGCGTATATAATTCGAATTTAATACAATCAGGATATTTCGTAGAGCACGTATAAAAATAGCAGTTTTAATATAGTTTTACAATATACTGTACTTTCTTCATACCTTGTATTACAAAACACCATGTGGTAACTTATTAGATGACAATTACATATACGTATATATATGTATAAAAAATTACATAACAAGATATAAACTTAAAATTAATTTGAAGAGATACACAAATAAACATTTATCAATCTTTTTTTTGTTGGAAGAACAGAAAACGTATAAAAACTTTTTAACATGTTAAATATTGTGTAGTAGAAGATAAATTCTTCTTCACATAATTGCAGATTCAGTTTAAAGATTATTTAAATATTTTTCTAATATATATCAAAATTTTGTTAGTACAAACACATATTTTAAAACATGTCTTAAGTCTTATGAAAAGACTCGTAGGACTGGCAGGACTGATCCATCATATTTTTAACTTTTACTTGCAAAACATAGCCCACGAATACTGCCATTAAAATCGTCAATATTATAGAAATTACAAGCATATATTTTACTTTAATGATCTCACTGTATATATTGTTGTTATGGTTTTCTAAATGGTTTATCTGAAATTATATGCATTAATATATTAATATGTTTATTTTACTACATACTGAGAAAATGTTGTGAGATTGCATTATTAGATCACGTACCTTAGAAGAAAATGCATCAATACGATCATTTCCTGCCGATGAAGAAGTTAGCATAGAGTGAGATTTTTGCATCTCGCTATTTTCAATAGTACCGTCGCAACATCGCAGTCTATGCATTTCTGTTGCCTTTTCAGACTGCAAGCAGGTAACATTAACATGTAAATTTATCGTAACGGATCTTATCGAAGAATATTTTAAATTTGAAGTATATTTTAACATTCCGATATCAGGACAGATGTACTGACAGATGAACTCGGTCAATGTAAAAATAATAATTACCTTCCACAGTACACTCAGTTCTTGCGTTGTAGCATTTGTATTTTTTAATGGGAGGCACATGACTAGAAATCGATCGTTGTACAATAGACCGCGCACATTATAGCCAGGTTGCAGTACAACCGTGACATTTCTCTGTTCGGATGGTTGCAGAACTCCTGAACTCGGTCGTACTCTAAATTTCTCCGGCGATGTTGTTTTTATCTACAAAATCATTATTGACATTTGTTACGTCACATTTTCTAATAAATTCCAGTAGTTATTATTGTTTTAATAATCAAATAACGTAATACTCATGTACCTTGTAAGACAAAGGCTTATCGGTTGTAATATTCTTAAGTGTAATTGTCCCAGTGATATCATTTCCATCTTTATTAAACGTAATTACTTCTGTCGGTTCTATGGCTAACATAACTGGGAACAAACATAATTTATTTAATACTGTATACATGTACACACACATTAATATACGTTCGCATATTTTAATATGCAAATCTATTATGTTACGCAAAAAATAGAAATATATACATATACACATATATAAAAATATTTTTGCTTTTTACATATTCTAGCGTGACGTAATAAATATGCATATTAAATTATGCCAACGTGTATTAATGCATATAAAATTTTATACATACATTGATCCTCATTAATTTGATCTCCAATACTAGTCGGACTTTGTTCCGTAAGTGGTGAATTATCTACAAAATGCACCTAAAGAAAACACACAGTATGTTTAAAGAAGAAATTGGACAGATGTTTTAATCATTATAAATATCTTAATACTACATCTTCCAAGTATTCCATTTTACTTATTGTTAGTTCTTCCTTTCTCCTTACTCCGGATATTAATTTGAACTATTTGAAGTATAGAAAATATTAAAAACAAATCAACATGAACAAAAGAATAACAGAAAAAAGAATACAGTGCAATGACAAAAAAGCATAGTGAATTCAATATGTCATAAGTGAAAGCAATCTTGATATTACTCATTCTTGATATTACTCATTATAACAATTGTATAAAAAAATGTATGTGGCATGTATACCTTTTTATTATCCAGTTTGCCATTCGATACACCATCTCCATTTGTCTGCACTTCTGAGACGAATTTAAAGATGTAATCGTTGTTACCACCCCAACATTTCAACGCATCGTCTAGATTGACGTAATCTTTGATTGTAGTTTTGTTAACAAACTTAATTTTCGGGACAGCTTTAGCAGGTAACCATGATTTTATTATTTTAAAAGCTGCATTTAAAACCCAGGCCATCTCGAAAATTATGATGTAATTTAGAAAATTTGGGTAATAAGATTTGAATAAACCAATGAGATATTTCGTAAGCTCCATATCCATATTGGAAAGTCCAGCTTCTGCCATGTCAAAGAAAAGTGATATCTGATTTCCATTTCCTTCTCTGAAAATATAATGAATCAAAAATTTATATTAACAGAGTACAAATATATAGTTGTAGATATATTAATATTTTGTGTCTGCCTTTGCATAAAGATAAGGAAACGCTATTAAGTATACTAATACCTTTCTAATCTCTCAAACCAATAAACTATACATCTCTGAAGCTCCGAAAAATCTTTTACTCCTTTGACATGCAACTTTGACTTAATTATAAAAAGCTTTTTGCCATCCTTGTCTTTACTAAAACCAAAGACTACGCCTTCTTCTAAATAATCTCTCCTCAAATTATCTTCGGTAATATCTGAAATTCGACATATAATATGAAAGAAGAGAAAGAGATATACTTTGTTTTACATTATTTTATTAGTATCAATCCTTTCAGGACCGAATACTTTTGACAAATGGACCATGCATGCGTGGAATACTCTACTGCCTGTGGCATGATTCAGCGCTGAATACTTTTGTTTACAGTTAAGGATACGTTTAAAAAGTTTACACATATTGAAAGGATTTAAATTGCACTTTATCCAAATTAAGACATACGTAGACTTTCGCCGAAACAACTTTTATAAGTTTAATTTATGTTACTACAATACCCCATAGAGAATAATAATAAAAACTGAAAAACTATGTCGAGCACAAGGTTCACAGCCGCAGTTTTACCATTTGTTCCAAACTTTCTTCTCCAAGTACAAGATTCCCACAGCATGTTGAACGCTTCTTGTTCGTTATTCTCATTATGGTCCAAAAATCGTTTCAGCCAATTATCACTGTTCTTTATCCTAGCTATATCAGCAGGATGGAAACCTCCTGTGAATAATTGTTAATCAGATCCAGATAAGTGAAAAAAAAAAACAAATGCAATTTTTTTTTTCTTTTTTTGTATTTCACGCTTCTGTAAACGATTAACGTGGACAAGCGCCTCCAATTAGCCATGCGTCCTTATCGCGTCAATTAGAACGCCAATTATTCTCAATTGAACACGCGAACGATTGCGATACGACCTTTGCACACGTTACATGAGCACCGTTATATTATATATACGCGGCGTCAGTTGGCGTTATAATATTCTCAGAAATCGTCCTTGATCATCGAAGAGAAAAGGGTTGGAACCTGTAGGTACGTACTGGAGTCGGGTGGTCCCTCGTCGTCCAACTTTTTGAAGAACCTCTCGCGAAGCTCCGCGATCATCCTCGCTTGCGTTTCCATCTTTCTTTGTCAGGCTAACGGCCGGGAGGATGACACTTTGACCGGCGTCGAGAACCTACCGTACGATAACCAAATGATAATTGTTTATTCGCACACACGCCTGGGCCTGTCGTGCCGCGCTGTCGCTGTCGCTGGTCGCTCCGCGTGTGTCGGGTGAAATTCCCCTCTACGTATGCCGAAGTCTGTGCCCACACCCCGACGGCGCAGTTCGACTTCGGTCGGTTCGGCACGGCACGTTCCGTCGTTGAAAGTGAAATAAAGGCACGTTCGTATCTGCGAAGAGAGAAGGGGGAAAAGGCGACAGAGCGTTGTTCAGTGTGCAGTTAAACTGGAACGGATTCTTCGCGGCTTTATCTGATAATCAGAAAAATTTTTAAACGACGCCACTCAGTTAATGGTATTCCATTTAAAATTATCAATTTAACGGGTTGTGATTACTCGATCACGCTCCGTTGCGATACAGCAGACTCTCGCTCACACGACAATTCTTGCGTCACACTATGAGAAAGCAATAAATTTTTTGTTTAAGATAATTTATCGCCCAGTAATCGTATAGTTATACGCCTGCGGCGAATAGTTCCCGCGCGGTGAACTCCGTGTCATAGTCCAAGCAATTATTTTTCGTGTCTGAATCAGCTGTAGAAACAGCCATCTTATCATCAGCTGTCGCGATTGTCTCGAATGTTATACGTAGTGATGGGCCAAGGGGTTAGTTTTTTTACGAAACAGTGTTGTAACTGTTACTTCGCAGTAACGATTCATTAAAATTAGATATGAAATTGTATAACAGAATGGACCAAGGGGTTAGTTTTTTTACGAAACAGTGTTATAACTGTTACTTCACAATAACGATTCATTAAAATTAGATATGAAATTGTACAACAGAATGGGCCAAGGAGTTAGTTTTTTTTACGAAACAGTGTTATAACTGTTACTTCACAATAACGATTCATTAAAATTAGATATGAAATTGTACAACAGAATCTTGTCTATTAGCCCTATAGCATGATATCTATTTTACATAGAACTTCTGTGAAATTATGACTATTAGAAATTTGAAACCAAAAGATCTAAAGTATGCTTGTCAAGAATAAAATATGTAAAATATTTAAATATTGGCAGGAAAGAAAAAACGTTCAGATATCAGATTAAACAGTTATTACTTTGTAATAAATTTTACACAATTTACTGCAATATTGTTAGAAAGCAACTTAACTGATTATTGATCAGTTTAATTTAAATGGATATCACTCTTGTGAATATAATTACTTGGTCTTGAAATATTGGTTGCGATCAACAAAAAAAGCAGCTTTATAACTGTTGAAAGATCAATACATAGAGATAAAGTCTCCGACTATTGGAATATTCTCTTTTAGATCCTTGATAGTTCATTATTGAATCAGTTAGATCCAGAAGAATGTACCAATTAGCAGCAATAATCATTAATCACTGAATGATGATTAATAATCTCTGATTGGTATATTAATTTAGATTTACTAAGGATTTAAAAAGATTATATTATAATCACACACAATTATAACTATTAAACGCTTATTAATCACTGACTTCTGATTACATTATTGCTCTAGTAAAATTGTGACTTGATAAATATAAATCGTTCAGTCCATCAATTCATTCCGTTATTTTCTAAATTTCATAACGATTATTAAAAGTGACTTCTCGATAACGTTTATTCTGTAACAGAAAAAAATAATGCTCATTACTATAGATATTATCACAGAAGCATCTCACGTGAAACAACAATTCCTGACAATCATGATAATCTTTTTGAAATGGTAGCTTAATGCTACGTGATGTTTGATTAGAAAAGATTGTAAATACGTCAGACACGCGTTGCATTTGCTGAAACGTAATCTACGTACGTGCAATCACGGGTAATATTTATGTAATATTTTTGCTTGTTTCTTTCAGAGAATTTGAGACAGTAACAATTTGCGACACACGAGCGATGGATGATGAAACGTTGAATAGGTAATTATACGATTTCATTGTGTTATTATGTTTACATAATAATTCACAATGTTGTATAAAGATTCCCGTTTGTTCGAATAACAGCTGATTTTTATTCTTGCTTTTAAATTGACGAAATTAAGTATATGTTACAATTACACTTTTGGGAATATTTAAAAACAATATAAATTTAGTTTAATTTTTAGGTTAACAATAAAATATTCTAAAGTTTGCATAAACTGCTATATTTTAATTTTTTTTATTTAAAGAATCAGACTCTTGAAATAGCAAAATCACTTAACTAAAAGTTGTGTATCACTGATATATATGTTAAATGTTCTATACATGTCAATATAATAAGCAGAGAATTTATATAAACAGAAAGATATTGCAGAAATAAGAATTTCATTGATTGTAACTTCTCTTTGTATTTGTACAATAATGCAACAGTTCCTACAAAATATAAATATTCTTCTAGGCTGGCAGCCGAAGCTTTACTGGAAGAAGCCAAACTTGGTGCACGAAGGGCCGAAATAATGGGTCCTAGTGGATGGGTGAAACCTAAAGAAACCGTTAACAAAAGATTTCTCCATTCAACATTGAGAAATGCAGTAATATCAAACAAGCACCGTCATAAGCAAGAAAAGCAAGAAAAAATAAAAGTTCAACCACGTAAAGCGGATGCTGTTAAAAAAACATAATGTACAAATAGTATTGTTTTTAAGTATTTATGTTAATACATGTTTCTGATATGTATTCTATTCTGACAGTTACTCATTTTTTGTTAAGAGAGAGGGGAAGAAATGTGTAAACGCCTTTAAATATTGTTACTAAAGTAAACGACTGTAATTGTTTTTATTTATTCTCTCTGTTATAGTACATTCATGTTATAATCAAATATTACATATTTTTATATGGAATAAAAAAAGAATTCTATATAAATATACCAATAAACAGTATAAAATGAATTATTAATCGATTATTAATATTGTACAAAAATATTTCGAATACTTTTTGCACATATCTGTTTTTTCTTTCCTGCCAATATTTAAATATTTTACATATTATGTTCTTGATTGTTAAGGATGCTTTAGATCTTTCAGGCTTCAAATTTCTAGTAGTTATAATTTCCACAGAGAAGTTCTATGTACAATAGATATCATACGTTTTATAGAGCTAATAGACAAAATTCTATTGTACAATTTCATATCTAATTTTTACATTCATCATCAGATTCGTTAAATGTACAAAGATGAAATTAAGTGTACAAAAAACGTTACGTATCCTATCTTGTCATCTTGCATTTCATATCTCTCTTAAACTGCGCTTAAACGCTTTCAATAATGTTAATTATAACACCACCGAATAATAACAAGGTTTTAAAAGCACCAATATCTTTAACTATATCTTTAACAAATATATATATGGTAGGAGAATGTAATCGTACGCTTCTCTTCTAAGTATAAAATTGCTTACAGTTAGTAATTACTTATACTTAAAACATTTTGCATTGATAAGTTGCGCATATCAATATATGGCATCGCTTAAATGTTTGCTTAAAAAAGAAATCAGAGTAATCACATATTCGTAGTTGCACATCCCTATCTCATCGAGTATTAAATTGATGAGACTGATACAGATTGAGATGTCTCTCTTCATATTAAGATACAAGCAATACTTATCTACCATTCATGTTTTATGGAGAAAAAAATAATTTCTTAAACACGTAAATTGCATTGCATATAAATCACTCCTCGATGATAAATTGGGATAAGATATAGTATATATATATATATATACGCGTAATGAAATTAAACCGCTTTTGCATCTGCAGTAGATGCACAATGTGATAATATGCACTCACACTTGATCAATCCTTCAAAATTCGGTTAGTATTTAAAAATTTAACTTTCATAACGTATTTTTTTTATATTACACGCATGAAAATGTTCAACAATTTCAATAAATAATGAAATTTTCAATTTTTATGTTCCTGTTACATATTAATGTCAAGTATTTTTTAAATTTGCAATATTGTACAGCAAACGATGGAAATTTTGGTACTTGCATTTTTGTGCATACTTCTGCTGTGCAATATTGTTAGTAAATCACGCAAATTGTCAGTTTATAATAATAACAATGATATTTATGATAATGACATGACAAATATGATATATGACAAATGATCCTATAAAAATCTAGTCTATATATGTGCAGTGATAACATATCCTGAATTTTGGGCCCGTTATTTTTTTCCTGTAACCTTTATCTACTAAAATAATTGCCTATGAAAAAAAACTACCTTAAGAAAATTATATTTTAAGCATTAAATTATGTTTACATGATTAAATCCTTCCATAAGCCAAGAAAAGTTATCTGGAGCCATAGATCCCGCTTCATTGCATAGTTTATCATTATTTTTGCATGACCCCCTACAGGTAATAAATAAGTTACGCAGATCCGTTCTGATGTATTTTCTTTTTTTGTTCTAGCAAGTCTTTCATGTCGCCAAGTGCTTTCTCGATTTGTTTTGCAAATCTGGCGGCATCCTATAAATATTAAAATTAATTTATTATTAAAAGATTAATATAATTATCATTATATTATTCTTTGATATAAACAAACAACTACATACTATAGATGTACGAAATATAATGAGAACAATGCAAATATTTAAAAAAACACTATAAATATGAAATATAAAGGAAAATTATGATAGTGAAACCGAAAATTATTTTACCGTTTTTGACGAAGATCGTTTACTAGAAACGTGGAAGAATAGAAGATCTTCTCCCGCAATTATATAAGAAACACCATAACCATCATCGGCCACAGGACCAAATCCACCACCAGCTGAAATACAGTTAGGATATTTCTTCAAATCCAATCTCGAAGTTTGACCGTGTGGAGTTTGTGATGTTGACAATCTCCATGGTTCGCTTAGAACTTCCTACAATAGAAGCATTCATCGTTTAATGAGATTAAATTTAATCGATTGCCTGATAGGAAATCCTAAAACAATTACCTTCAAAAATGGTGAATCTACTTCTAAGTACTTCGATACTACATATAAACAAAATAGATGCCTATCTATTCCTTTTCCACACATAGCATCTTGGTAACCTCTTTGATGTCTTGCTACTGCATCCATTAGCAGCTTGACTTTTTCTGTTATCTATGTTGAAAGAAAGATCAATTAGAGATTCACGAAGAAACAAATCTGTGCAGTTCTCACTTAATATTTCATCTTTACCGTTAATGTTTCGTCCTCCATTGCTTTCACCCATTTGGAAGATTCAATAGTGCACGGTCTGACCGTTTCTGTTCTACCTTCTCGGAACAACCTCGTCATGGAAGCTTCATATGTTAAATTAAACTTGCCAGCGTCGCGGTAGTACGCCAATTGTAACGCCATTTGTATATAGGCGTCCGGTGATATGGAATGGGTTTTCATCAAACCTTTGCCATAAGTGTTGTGTACATAAATACGTAATTCCACATCATTCAATATACTGTGCGCTACCTGTTAAATTTAAAATCAATAGTTATATAACCGTGATATTTGCTAAATGTATTACATTTAGGACGAAACTAATTATTATTATTATTACCCGGTAGGATTGTTCAATAGCTTCAATACATTTGGTATTTAAATCCCATTGCAATCGAGTTGGAGCTGGAGGTGTAAATTCTGGAGTACCCGCATTATGTCCTTCCTTATATCTGAGAATAATATATATATCTCAAATATATATATATATATATCTCAAATGATAGAATAATATATATCTCAAATGATAGAAAATTCTAAGCTTCTGTATTTTACTTTATTGAAAGAAATTAAATTCAAAAACTATATTATTATGCATTATTATGAAAAGTAAGGACTAAATTTCACGATTGTTTATTAATATTTCATTCTAAATGAACTTGAACTAAAATAGATAAAATAAATCAATTCAAGCCCTTATCTTAATCGATTAATCCTTATTTTCCAGATAATTTTTTCATAATCCCAATGTCATGCAAATCTAAATACACATTTTACTGTATGTACTAACTACGACAATATATACTTTAACTACAACAACTTTCATTCAATTATTTTAATTAAGCAATAATTTTTTTTAAATTAAAATAGTTATTATTATCTTAATCATACATTTATAATGCAATAATGTTCAAGCAGATAATTGTATTTTAATGTTAATATATTAAAAGCATTTGCAAGCAAAAATTTACTATTGTTATTATGTAGGTTATTATGTAGAAATGCTTATAAAAATAGAAAAGATAATTGTATAAAGATAATTATTATAATAAAAGTAATAGTGACAATTGTAGTTATATAATTATTAGAAATTATATAGACTATATAGATAAATGATTAATTTTGCCCCACTACATTATACTGTGTAAACACAACAAAAATTACCCGATTTTAATATCAGCAGCTACAATAAATTCCCATAAAGTTCCGAGTACTGGTGCATCAGCCCTAATAAGCATATCAGAAAAAAAGACATTAAAGATAAAACGCGAAAGAGAAAGACGAAAAGCACTCATTGTCAGTACAAGTAGTCCGGTAGAGAAAGATTTCCCTTCGGGAAACGTAATTTCTTTAGGGGACTGAAACATATAAGCATAGCAAGAACCCCACAGAATTTTAAAGATGACTGCTGCAAAGGACGTTCGAGGACACTAAAGATTTGCTAAAAGAAGAATCTTAAATAAAAAAAAAAATCACATATATATGTTGCAATCCATACTACTTTCATAGACGTTCCTTGACACACAATAGATAGTCATACAACAGGTATTTTTCGAAAGCAGAAGAAGAGATAGAGGCAAAATATGTAATATAAGCTAAGGATTGTAATTCTTACTGTCGGTCCAGGAACTCCGAACATACTACGTACTCCCACAAGTGTGACATGACTGCAGCATCTGCCCTGCTCATTACTTATCATTATATGCAGTGTTTCAATATATACATAAATTTGTATGTAATAAATCTTATTTTATATTAATAAAAATATAGGCTTAATTATTCATAATATATTGTGTATAACAAATTCGCGTCTTATGTTATTTTGTCTCTATTAAAAATAAGTGAAAAATAACAATTTTTTTTAATGAAATTATTTTTTTTTCATATAAAAACATTTTACGAAAATGTCAACAATAAAGTTTTTATTATTTATATAATCCACATAAAGTGTGTACTCACCAAGAATGCTCTGCATTGAAGCCAATCTGTGAACAAGAATTATTTTTATAAAACATTGAAGCAAATGATGAAAATGAAGAAAATGAGAAAATGAAGAAAATGAGAATCAATTTTAATATGAAAATATAATAATATACTTACTCTTCCATTGCTTCCAATACATAGCGTAAAGGATTTATCGAACCATCGATCATACCCTTTTCCATGTAATAGGATTCTACCATAATGATCTAATTTTTCTGGATGTCCCTAAAGCACAAAATGAATATAATTATATTAATTTGCAAATATGATTGATATTCATATTGTTCAGAATGTTTTTATTTTATTAAATAACTTACTGGATCGTATTCATAAGGTACATCGTCCAATGCGACCACAAATGCCGCCTTTTCAATAATATCCAAAGAAGCCTTATTTACACCTTTCGAAAAGAAATCCTTCCTAGCCTGTGCCCAGGCAGTTCTTTCGCCGGCTGTTAAAGCAGCCAATTTCTCCTCTCCTTCTGATGGCGTGGAATCGTCGTCCAAAATTTGTTGAATCTGACTATAAGGCGATAATATTATAATACACATGTGTAATAAAAATTCATACTTGTAAAGCAGTAATAACTTACAGTTCTATTTCGCAGGCTTGAAGAATTCTATTTCGGTAATAAATTAAAACTTTGAAATATCTGCCCTTATGATACACTACAACGTGTTTAGAATCCTGATAATGCACAATTTTGTCAACTTCAATTCCTGGAATTCGTGTAGTGTTAAATACTCTTTCATACTGCCAAGAACACAATGGTACTAATCCTTGTACTAGAATCTGAAAATGAACATATTTTTTTTAAATATAAACCTATCTACATGATAATATACTTGTGCGATGCAAAATACCAACACGCAGCTCTTATTTTGTGCTCTATATATTTTTCTCTCAAGAAAAAAATGAATAGAAATAAAGGTGTTATAAATAAAAATTCGTACGCGTTCACTAAATGTATGAAAACCTCTTCATTTTTAATATGTAAAATAAGATGTATAAAACTAATGAAAAAAATAACTAACCGGTTCTAATTCTTGGCGTTCGATAAGACGTCTATATTGTAAGCAGGAATATATTACGGCTGCGGCTCGCGCGGCTTGCACGTTCGTGGGATGCGAGAGAATGGCGTCGATTCCGTAGAAATTCGAGTTGACCATTAGGGGCGATCTTCCGCGCAAATAAACATATTCCTCCCACCAATCGGACACATAGTTGGTGGTCCACCAAGACTTGAGGACCAGGTAACGCTGCAGCTTGATTCCGATGCCATTCTGGAACTCGTTGGCCAGCTTTTCCATGCGAGCGTAATTCTCATCATCGACCAACGGCCGTACGCTTCTCAGATACTATTTAAATGTACAATACTTTGATTTTTCCACTACAATGTTAAAGAGAACTGCCTAGAACTGTTATATACTAAACTAAAATCTAAACTAAAATATTCGTTACATCAGCGATAATATCGAATCAAATTTTTCGCAAGAAGTATGTGCTCATTTGTCTAATACGAGATCTAATAAAATACGTTATTTGATCTAACCCGCTTCATAGTATCCGGCACTGTCGGTAGTGGCAGTCGTGGCAGTGATCCTTGGAAGCTATACAGCATGGGCTTATGCCAACCTGACAACAGTTTCACTAGCAACAGCCAGACTTGGGTTAACTTTGACGGCTTGCGACCTTTGCCCCTCGCCTCGTACATCCATCCTTTGTACATAAGCATCAGCTTCAACGTGTACCGAATAGTGTATATGAACGCCAGCCATAGGAACAGCCCGACTACGAAGGAGCCTGCCAGGTGTGCGAGTACCGAGGACCTATCGCGAAAAGCAATTGGTTATTAATTGTTGCTAATCTGCGCGCGTGCAACGAATCGTAAATAATTTAGAATCGAGGGACACGAAAATTACCCAGAAAGATACGGTGAAACTTTTCCAACGAGGACATACGGGACCTTGTAGCCAGCAAAGTGTATCGCCGTTACTAAAATCACAGTAACCCATAGACTTTCCAAGGAAGCCGGATAAACGCCGCTTTTCAGATTGTTCTGTGAACAGGAAGAATGTAAGGACACGCGTTAATAATATTCATTAATTTACATTAATATTCAGATATTAAGTTAAACGTCCAAACGCGTCGGCGCTCATCAGAACACCGCGACACTCACCTGAAACCGAAAGAATCTCTTCTTCCACGACCGTACGCCAGAGAGCCAGACCAAGTGAAGTACCTCTCGATCGAAGTTTACATCCCATCCTTCATGTGTTATTGAGAAGCTGAATGCTACGGCCGAATGGGCTTCCGCCATCCTGCGTTAGCCTTCCTGTAAAATGCGAACGTTGGATTTATCTAACAATTAACATTTCATTGGGACTTAATCATAGCCTAAGCTTACATTGTCATTAAACTGATAAAAGAAAAACAAAGTACGGCGTTCCGAATAATGTTAAAAAAAACAAAGTTATCGAGATTATAGTCTATAGAACACAAGGATGTGTGCCAATCCAGGATGCTAATATAAAAGATATAAAAGATTTAATGCTTAAGATGAAAGAAACTAGTTTTTACTGAATGTAATAATAGAATAAAATAAATAAATATCATAGTTTCTTCAATCTCAAAAGAAAACAACAGAGAAAGAGCAATTTCGTCGTGATGAGGTTGCTCTTTCGTACGCGATCGTAGCGGTGATAACGATGCAGAGTGAACGCAGATGCACCAGTTGACCTTACTTAAAAGCCGCAATTGCGATGCGCACGAGTGCGTGCGTGAATGCATTGTAGAACATCGCCAAGCTGATAAATATGGGCCATCATATGGTAACAAGTTCGGTGTACTTACAAATTATCGTTCACGACACTTATTTTATTTTTTATTTTGTTATTTTATTTAAAAAAAAAAGTCTAATAGAGACTGTATTTTCGTGCTCACTAATGCAGAATAATGCATTACTAATGCAGAGAAGGACAGTTCTCAGTATAATTTACTAAAGTAAATGCGAGTAATAGTATATGAAAAAAATTAATTTATTTTGGTACTTAAATAAGCAAAAAATTCATATTCTCGATTTTGACATCAATATCATAGAAGAAAAGAGGAATCTCAAAATAAAAAAAACATTAAATTATAATTCAGAAAGCAATCAATATCAAAATACATATGTCAAATTAAAATGTTAATCCTATGAAAAAAAGTATTATTGATCAAGAATTGTGAATCAGTCACATATATGATATAAACAATATTCTAAAAAATATTAATACCTATGAACTTTTGTCATAATTAATAATTTATAATAATTATTACTCAAAGTCCAATAATATCAAAATATGCCAAATTAAAATGTTAATTATATTTAAAAAAAAGTACTATTGATTAAAAATTTAAATCAGTCACATATGTGGTATAAATATTCTAAAAAATATTAATATCTATGAACTTTTGCCATAATTAATAATTTATATTAATTATTTTAGGAACTTTTAATTTAAATATGATATTTTGTAATGAAGACGTATCACAAAAATCGCGTTTGTTTCAATAAGTATATTCTTTGATATAAAACCTCTTAATTTTTTCTATTTCATGTCAAATTAATATTATTATTACTTTTAAAATTAATTTTCGTCATCGAGCAATTATGCGAGATCGTTACAAAGTGAAAGACTTGCGCGAAAAACTCATAAAAAAAAAATAAATACATATTCCGGGTCATGGAACGTGTAAGAATAAAGTGTTTAAACGGATTAGAGGATGTTACGCGAAACCGAAGATGTCGAAAGTTGAGGGCGGTCTTCTTCCGTGTTACAATTTTAACGCGTTACAAAAGCGTACTGCACGCGAGATAGAAAGCCCGTCTGCGTTTCACTCGATTTCCACTCACGTCATGATGGAGAGGAATATCGGGAGAACGGGAGAGAAGCGCTTCTCGATGACAGCTTCTGATCAATACAAGATACGTAATTAATTTAACGATTAACCCTGCTCGCGTACGAGCTACAAAAAATACGAAGCGAATATGTCACTTACTTAGACAGAGGAAAGTAATTGACGATAATTCGCGGAGGATGTGCGAATGCGTATGCGGATAGCCCGTCACGCTTTCAGGTCGGAGACTTTTTTTTAGCGAGAGTGCATTACTCGATTCATTCGAGGATCCTTTTTCTCTTGATTTCACTACGTAGAAAAGATGGTTTAGCAATGTAACAAATGTCAGACACGGCATGTCGCTTAGCAGAAGTTGTATAATGCTGTCTTTTCAAACTTCGACTTTGGAAAATTATTTGAATTAAATTTACAATCAGAAATGTTCAAGAAATATACGTTCTTTAAAAATGATGAGAACATGATCGAACTTCTCGTATAGATCAAACGAATAGATACGTTCGCAATAATTTTTACGCAATGCTTTGTAAGTGCTCTTTCGCGTATAAGTGGTTATAACTTCGTACAAATATTGTTCTAATCTTTTTCACGGAAAAATATTCTCGAGGAAAATCGACGCGGAGAAATCGTCCTCGGATGGCTCGTGGATTATTATTGCTCCCGCAATTCACAGGTATAGTAACTATATACCCGTTTGCGAATGTATGTGACTAATAACCTTGGACTTTGAACAACGACTCGTCCGGTTAGGCGAGTCGTCATAAACTTAACGAATAATTGAGCGCGATCTCTTGACGCGTTCGTATCTCTACCATCGCTGCATCCATATTTCACTAACGCAAAATTATTCGACGGTAAGGTGTGTTTACGACGGCTAATCAGTTCGATGATCTCAACGAAGACATATGATAAGTAATCAGTTGCGTCTGTCGCAGGTGTCACCTCTCTCGGTAGGTGTGAGTTAGCTTGATGATTTCATTGGGCGCCTGTTATCGCAATTCTTCAGAATACAGTAATCATTCTTTAACCGCTGAACTGATAGTAATTTTTTGATAAACCGTTTAATTAAGAAAAATGTCATTTCACGTTGGAGAAATTTTGCCGTTTTTCGTGCGTTCTTTTCAATCCAAGAAGTTTCTGTTCGATGACTGTACGTAACGTGTCGGTGCCCATCGTGGCAAATAAACTACATCGAGCAAACTCCTTCCATGCCGTAAGTAGGTCATGTGCCGCGTTTCATTTGTCTGTGATATACGTGTATACTGTTGACCTAAAGAATTAATCCGGTAATAAAGTTCTTCACAAAAGGTAATCGGTAAGGACAAAACCAACTGTAAATCAATTAAATCGACAATTAGTGCTGCAAAGTTAACAACGAATGCAATTATGAGGAAATTATGCATAACGGTTCTGCTAGACGGATTTACATAACAGATAATAGAATCTTGCGAAGTAAAATTACTCAGTGACTAAATACAGAGCTTTTAACAAAAAACGAATTAAGTCCACATAATTACAAAATTTTGTGCAACATTAAATTAATCCACCAAGCAGTAAATTAAATTTAAATTGCACAAAGCTTCACAGCTGGATGCACATATAGCTCAATGTTAATTTTTAAGTTAGTATTACGGCTCTGAAGGAAACTATTATGAGGTAATGTGTAATATATTGGAACACAAGTTATAAAATAAAGTAAAATAAATATATATGTACTTATTTAGAGCGCTCATGGTCAGATATTGAAGTTTGGTAAATGTTTCCATTACACGCCAGATTCCATATCGCGTCGAGACTACTGCGATAAATATGCCTAATTATTTCGCATTATCTCCGTTACGGTAATACGTAAACAATTAGCGTCTCGACACTGAATAATGTGAATCCCGTATATGTACAAATACAAACTCATGTAAACGCAGGTCCGAGTTTATCGTATTACGCGTCAGAGATCATTATTTGAATTGCTTAAAGTTCTCTGAAACGCGCAAAGAGCGTATTGGAACAATGATAACATTAATAGTCAAATCACTCTCTAGAGGTTCAATCTCGATGTTAATACAAGTCACGTGCAGCGAGTCTCTATTCCTCTTCCTCTCTCCCTCTCTCTTTTAAATCGCGCACTTACGTAAACAGTCACCTATCGTGCGTAACCCCGATAGATAAAAGGGATTATCAATCGGAAACAATCGAGTTCAGATATGAATCCTGAAATTTGTTCGATAATTTATTCGCATTATTAAAATAATCTGATTCGCTCTTCAAGTCTACTCTCAATGCGTCGTCTCATACACAGATAATATATGATATTATATGTATTATCATATGATATTTCTGGCAAAATTAATCTGTTAAAATTAAGGTGAATTTTTATAATTATTTAAATATTAATAATTAAAAGTTAATGACTCTTTAATTAACAAATATTAAACAGATGACAAAGGCAGTTAAGAGTCCCACGCAGTTCTTGGCGTAGGATTACGCGAAGGATTTAATGTAAAGAATATTGGAATAAACCAAGAATATATACGCACCAAGAACTGCGTGGGACTCTTAACTGCCTTTGTCATCTGTTTAATATTTGTTAAATATTAATGTAATATTAAATCAGGCAGATAATAGTATCTGTAATTTTCAGTCGATGCACAATTTTAAATTGTAATTTGAGTTTTAGTTTTGAATTCCTGAGATTGAAATTTCAGCTTACGTTTTTCTTTCTGAATTTTTTACTATCATATAAAGATGATTAAACAAAGAAGGAACTGAGAAGAAGACTGCGAAAATTAATTACTTAATGGATTAATCTATCCATGCAATTTCTTTGCGAATTACCTAACACTTAGCATTTTTGCTGCCATGAATTCTCACTTAAAAAAAGTCATTCTTCAAATATGTATTGTTCTGCATTGTATCCGAGAAAGCATTATGTTTTTATAAAGGTAAAAAAATTAAATTAAAGTATGATATTAAAGAATTCCATTGGACTTAGTAAAAAATATAATTAATAAGTGAAAGTTAATATTTTCATCATTTGTAGCATTCTTCATCATTTGATCAGTAATAAGCAATACTCCCGCCCCCTCTAATATCTCCAATAGTTCATTGTTGCGACATAACTTATCAATGAACTTTACTCGATGATGCTTTAGTACTTGATACAGAATGACGTTAATCATACTTGCCAATTTCCTTATCTAACTCTTCTTGATGTAAATCGTATTGCCAAGTCAGCAAAATATTTTACCAATGGAGATGAAAATCATTAGCACGATCTTGAATGATCTTTGAACCAGCTGCTGAACCATCTCCGCGTGAGTTTTCTTACCACATGCTGCGATCTAATATAAACTTCCAAAAGTGAAAGTTTTGCTATTGTGTACTTTGTGTTTTGAACCTTGAAATCTTGAAAGATTTAATCTTTCCTAAATCATTTTCTAGATGGTGAACAGATACTATTCCAAGTTTCCATGAAATACCCAATATGCCAGTTAAACATAAATCTTGAAATTCTAAATGGAAACTATTTTATCATGTGCTGTGAATTGTTTCGAACCATAAAATTTAAAAAATTCGCTAAATATTTCCAAATCATTTCCAAAAGCGCTATCCAAAATTCTTGGATTCAAAACTAAAACTCAAATTAAAAATAGATCTCTTGCATGTGACAACAAATTCAATCGAATTTAATGATTCTTTCGTGGCATTCGTAGACAAACATGTCTGAGAGACGAAATAAAATAAATAATAAACAGAAAATAGATAATAAAAATCTACATTTAAAAAAAGATGATTCATTATTTGATTTATTTTATACTACATTGCATTGCAATTAGAAGTAAACATATTTTCAGCTTAAAAAAATCAAGAAAAATATTCATATTACTTTTATTTTAGTTCTGCACAATCGCGATGCATTAATCAGTGATCCCATCTCATTCCATCCAATGAAAATTGTGTGAACTTTTTGATAACTGCACAAAAATTAAGCGAGACGTAGCGATCATCAATCGTTCGTTGACGTCAATCAGTTACAATTATGATATGCTAATATTGACGTCTGTCGCAAAGTTTCCGCCTCTACTGATGTTGATCCTTATGAGGAAAATAATTGCTATCTCATCGTCTTTTATAACATATGTTCGTTAATATATGCTTAAAACATTACTATGTACATATTTACACAGTCAATGACTTAATCGCTTATGTATTAATCGATTGCATTGATATATTCGTATCTTTTGTCAACGTTCACTATCTAAATAGAAACGTACCATCTATACTTTTTTCATGTTTTATTATACATTTGGATGTTTCTAAATTCTTTACGTAAGTTAGAAATGTAAAAAAAAGAATCAATTTTTTTTACCCGTCTTAGGCGCATATATGCCCCTTTAACCCGGATATAATGAGTTGGTTGATAAAAAATTCGACCAGCGTGAATGTGAAATATCTTATGTGTAAGAAATCACGTCAAGATACCTCTCTATCGACTTCTGTCTGGATGATAACGCGCAATAATATTAACCTAACAAAGCTTTTATCACTTAGATGCGAGACATGCCTATTTTCAGCTGAGAGCGTCAAACACATACATATTTATTTAGTCGCAAATGTCGTGATAAAAATTGGAATTTTTATCTTTCAAACGATGTCTGACTGATAACAAAAATATCATTTGATATAATATCTCTTCTTCGACATTTGTTTAACAGTATTTAAAAGTAAATTGCAATTCATTTGCATATTTTTTTGTTTTCCTTTACATAATTTCCGTCTAACAAATACACGTAATTTCTAATATTTCAATAATATAGAATATGAATAATATGCAAAATAAAAAATGGAATAGAATAATAAAAAATTAATGAAATAACACAATTTTGATTTATTTGTTGTTACTCATTATTTATATTGTTTTTCTTTAGTTTTTTTAAAAGAAACATTCAGCGATACTAATCGCCACTTCTCTCCGTCTCTATTTTTCACATTTCTTATTTCGCTAAAATTCTTAATATGAAAGAAACATTGTAATTTCTTCGAAGTTTCAAGAAGCAATATAAAATCTACGATTAATGATCAACTACGCCATACTTACAATATAAATTAAAACAGTTATATTTATCATGATTATCATTAAGCTTCTTAGAATTTTAACTATACTTAACTATAAATATGCAAATCTCGAGTCGTTAAAAAAGACTAAAATTAAATATAATTATATTCTTTAACATATACATATATTCGTATAAGAAGGTAATGATATTCAAAATACTTCATTAATATAATGAATAAAACACAAATGATAAAACTATACATAAGATTAAATTTTACAGACTATGTTAAAATACGATAATCGAAAAGAGCGTATTTTAAGGTTGATAATATTATTCTGCAGCCAAAGAAAGAGCTCAACAAATTCGTGTGTAATACAAATATTCTTTAGTCATCGATATACAACTTTGCATTTATTTTATGCAGAAATGTTTATTTATTTCATTTCTCGTTAAGTGTATGAAAATACTAAATATTATTGAAATATTGTGTAATTTTGCAAACAATACATGCAATAAAATATATGTATAAGTTCACTTGTATTTAGATTCACTGTTAATTATAATAATGATGATTACATATATGCTGTATCATATATAAACTATAGTTATACATTGTAGAAAATTAATTTATGTTATTCTTACAACTGTAATATTTTTATGTTGGCATATTATAACACAAGATTGCTAAGATGTAAAATATATTATTACGCTCTTAAAATATTCTGAAGTATCCCTTACGGAAATAGTTGCAACAATAAATTTATTGAACAGAAAATTTATTGAACAATATAATTAAATTTAAAAAAAATGCATTTAAAAAATAAAGTAAAGAAACAAATTTCATACAAGTTCTCTTTTATTTAACGCTAAATGAGAAAAATTATTTGTCTCTTTATATAAATCAGTTTTATTTACTTTTTTATATGACTCTTTATATAAATCTAAGAATTAATTATTTTTTGTACGTGATATATACTATAAACATCGATATCATACCAATAGTTGTTAAAAAAAAAACTGCTCCTTATTACGTACAATACCTGCATAATTAATGAGACGCGTAATTAATCTATTGCAACGTAATACTAGTGTTCGACATTAACTGTATCAAATATAGAAATGACCTTCGAACCATCCGCGATCAAGACGCGCATTAAAACACACGCCACGCAGTGATGGATATTATTTCGTATAACATCATCTTCCTTATCAAAGAGCGCGGCAATACGTAACGATTACCTCTCCATTCACGCGTTTACTCCAAATTCATCTTATCGGCGTGGCGGCCTCGAGACTAATTGCACGACAGACAAACCTATCATAAATATTCACTTTATTACAATATATATGCCTAACTTATCGGCGATCTTTTCTTCGTTATTCACGACTTTGAAAACGCAGTTTATAAGTCACTTGAGTCTTCAACGAACGTGAAGCAAAAACATATTACACGCGTTGCACGTTTTTAATTATCTGAGCATATTAATTTACAAGAACGCAAACGTCGAAACGTATATTTTTATTTGCCTTATTACAACGCAGAACTCACTTCGTAAATTAACTCGTTGCCAAATCCACGACACAAATATTTCCCGATACGCGCACTCCCGACTGATTACCTATACAATCTATATTTTATGAAGAAATGTGATGTAATTTCCGCCGGAACTATTACGATTCGCCAGAAATTTAATCAACAAAACAATCTACAAGTTCACTAAAGCGAAACGGTTCGCAAAAATTTTTGCACAGAATAATTTATCACGGTGGAGTTGAGCAGTTTTGAAGCGACACGTATCAACTGTTTAACAGATACGTTAAATGATTAGTTGATTTTTAAGTTGCAATAATATTCAAATAGTTATAACAGGGAAATACATTTTAAAATCACTCTACAGTTAAACGTTACACTTTTTAGAACTGCATATTATATATTTAACGCTAATGCAATATTAAACGAATGCTTAACTATACATAGAATAATTAACACTCGGAACTATTCAGTCGAGCAATTTAAATTTTTTTCTTTACTTCTTACTTAAATCTTCCAGGATTATATAATTTTCCAACCTATGTTTAAAAGATGTTTTTTTTTTAGAGGCCTCTGTGAACCTCACCACTAGCATACTCACCACTAAAAGAAGTTCAACTATATGTGCAGCATAAATAATATGCTAATTTATTGCTCTGGTCGCAAATTTATTATTCGCAGGAAATTAATATCAAAAGTGAGGCTAACTTCATGTTATATTAGCACTTCCACTCTCGAAAAACGTACAAAATAAAAAATTTGGTATATCTATTTTTTTTCTTTATAATATTCTGTACATGTTTTTCGAGAGAGGGAGTGCTAAAGTTATATGAAATCAATATTCCCACTTTAGATAATTTCTTGCAAATAGATTAAGGTACGAGCAATAAATTTGCTACTATAGAGCAATAAATAATAAATTAGCACTTTTATCTAAGCACATAAAGTCAAACCTTTTTTCTTACGTAAGAGTGCTAAATTCGCAGAGGTTTAGACACGCGTGTTGTCTAGGCGCGCTGCATTAGAAATCAAATTGAGATAAAAAATATCAAAGTAGAGCTACACAATCGTTAACATTACACAGATTTCAAGATAGCAAAAGTGCCAATTAAATATTTTTTTATTTTAATTATTAAATATTTTTTGATAGTTAGTCTTAATTATGTTTATTTTCCTTGTTTAATAATATGTCTACAAAACTAATTTCAAAGTACTATCTTGTGTAATTAGTGCAAAGCATTATTAAAATCAATTTAGATGACAAGACGAAATAAAAAATCATGTTGACGTCATCGCAAAACGTTTTTCTTTCGATTACACATAGCAAACAGAAAACGATAGAAATGTACATTACATTTATCGTGCATAATATACATATAATCAACATATAATGCACCCGATGTTACTTGTTCATGGAAACGATGTATTCTTCTATTCTTAAAATAATTCTAATTAGACTTCGCAGTTAATTGCAAATGGCTGTCTTATTGCGTAACGGTCTCAAAGTTCGTATCGCAACATTAAAAATTAAAGATTCATTTCTATTATATTCCAGAAATATAAGATTTGAAAAATGAAAACGAAGTAAATAGAGTCGAAATAAAAGGTAAATCTATTTTTTTTAATCTAATATTAACTTAATTTTTAAGTACATTGCAACATGTCTGACGCACTATCGAATACTTTCTTGAGTTGCATTGTGAACCATTTTGCATTATAAATACATTGAGCTCATAAGCAGAAATGAATATCAAAATTTTCTTTTTTATTTTCTATAATTTTTTATTAACATTTGATATTTTATTTAATTTTTATTAGTTTTATCTAAATATTTCACTTTTTATTGCTTTACATAATTTGACATTAATAGAAATTGTCACAAATATCATTTAAATAAAGTCTTATACATTAAATTTCACTTAAATCAACCATTTTATTGATTAAGAGATAATATTTTTTACGTGATTAGGAATAAAGAAATTAATTATTAATTATTAATTAATTATTAATAAAATAATTCGCACAAATATTATTACTCGAATTTATATTCGCGCACATAACATATTAGAAATGTATGATATTACGTTTTGTGTATTGCTAAATTACTATCTGCAATAGCCAATATTACATATAAAATTAGCACATATGTTTTCGGTGGCCTGAATCGCGATTAAATTTAAATGTAACGTATGGCCTTCGGATTTAATACGGAGGCGGCAAATGAAGGTATCTCTACAAAGAGAAGTATGACGGAGTTACTTTCTACGCGATAACGCAAGACTCTTTACACCCATCGCAATGTATGATGTTTTTCGCAATAGAATTTCGTTAATAATAATGTGGCAATTGTAACGAAACCGACCGTAAATTGAATATACAATATCACAGTATATAAGCGCAGATATTTGCTAACAATAATGCTACGCCAACAATAGAAATTAGACAATTAGAATTTTTTTTATTTAAAAAGCCAGAAAATTATAGATTAAGATATTAAATTATAAAGAAACCATGTAAAGTATGAAGAATTATTAAAAACACCTCGGCACTCAATATGTACATAGATATAGAGAAATTTGCATCAAATTACCGATACAGCTGTAATTTGTCTGAAAAAATACAAGAAAAGATCGTGGAAAATAATAAATTTATAAATTTTTAAGATATTGCGGCAAAAAGAAAATTTGAAATTTCAAAGTAAAATTAATTATTTAAGGCACCTGTCCAAGGCTGAATTTCACATTATAACTGGTATTTCAGCACTTTTGCTGCTACGTTGGACTTTGACCGTCGCATGGATGTGACGCGTGTGTTAATCATGTGTATATAGAATAGAACCAGGCTTCGTCGTAGTTCACTTGGAAAGATGTGGTTTTAGTGCAAGCATATAGCGTGAGCAGCAGCACGTTATAACAAATTATAATAAATTACAAAAAATAACTGATAGAATTTAATTATTATTTCATCATAATTGCTTTTTTTTATACATCTGTGTATATCTCAATTTATTAAAGAACTATTTCCATAAAATTACTAATCATGTTCGTTATATAATGTTATATTCAGTATATGAACCGTTGATACAAAGAGATGATTACATTAATACACGTAAACGACCTTTCGCATGATAAATAAATTCATCTGGTCCCTACTGAATAATGCTATGCATGGATTATTCAAGAAAGAATTGACCTATGACAATAACAATAATAATATATATTAAAACTGTCGCTGCTTTATCAAATTGTTATCGTTTTTAAGACTGTCAAGTTACAAGTTTTCAGCATAACTTATTTAAATAAATTTTATTAATATTAAAAAAACTTCAATTTAATGTTATTTGCTACATCAATTAATTTAATGAGAATTTATTAAGGATTTACTGATGCTTTCGTACAGAAATCATTTACTTTCCCTTTACTTAAATACATTTTTATTCCTAATTATTATTTATTAACAATTTGCTTATGTAAGTTATAAAAAAATAGTATTAAAATATTGGGATATAATTTAGCTATAATTTGGAATAGGGTAACTGTCCCTATTAGTGTGCCCTGAACCTATTAGTGTGCTTTTATATTTAAATAAGTCATAAAAATAAACTGGTACAAATATATAGACAAAGTAT
>NW_012027062.1:2318213-2346414 GCF_000956235.1 Wasmannia auropunctata
TTAAAGTATTAACTTTATAGAAAAAAAATACTTTGTCTATTTATTTGTACCAGTTTATTTTTATGACTTATTTAAATATAAAAGCACACTAATAGGTTCAGGGCACACTAATAGGGACAGTTACCCTATATAGTGATTAAATCTTCAATAAAGCGATTACAACAAAGCAAGCCGTATCGCATTTAAAAATTATTTAAGAGAAATACGAGAATACTAATTTTTAATTAATAATTAAAATAAATAATCGAGATAGCAATTTACACAATTTTTCAATTAAATCTTTCTAAATAAAACTATCGAAGATTTTCCACGATGTAATCGGTATTTACAGTATTTTATTATCAACATTTTTTCACACCTATACATTCAAATCATTATTTTTTTTCTTGTCATCAATTAAATGTTACTCAAATACTTTGTTTTTAATTTTCGTTACAAATTAAAGATAAAAAGTTAATGAAATGTACATAAAATTTACAGTATTATACATTTGTTGCACATAACTAAAACAGAAATGTTTCGTAATACTGCACGGAAAATAACTTGCCACGTGTACAGGAAGCCGATTATTTTTGTCCGTGGACTTTCATTCGGCATATTTGTTTAGGAAAATAAAGCAAAATGTTTGCATTAAATTAAATGTTAAGTTAAATAATTTAATTATCAAACGCTGATTCTCACGAATTAATAAAAGACATCAATAATAAACAATTAATTTAGAGCAAGTTAACAAAATTGAAGATCACTTAAGCACTAAATGGTCGGTATCTTAAGTAACTCAAAGTAATCTTTAAATTGACATTTTTGAAATAGATATAATTACGAGCTATAAAATTTAATATTAATGCGTACAATTTAATAGCAGTAATAAAAAAATTATATCGAAAAGTCTTAAAAATAATAATAATAATAATAATAATAATATTTAAAAAAATATATCATTATTCGTATCAACACTAAGAGTGAATTTTTGTGACATGCAAGCTTTCGTGTGACTTTTAATTAACTAGAACAATCGTCATCCTATATCAACGTTTTTTTCTCTGATATATATAATTATATATTTTATACTTTAATACTTTAGTTCACATATCTAACGCCGGGTAAGTCAATTTGAAATATATACATATCCTTGACATTTAATTGAGTATCACGCAAATAATCTGCTCGACACATGTAAGGAAAAACAAGATTTGATCATTTAAAAATTATAGAATACGTACGAGATAAATCGACATCTCAAAACAGAAATTTGCATGTGAGATTTATATAATGGTAGGATGTTTCATCACATCCTACACGCGAATTACACTATACATTGTTAATGCCTACTATGCATTTATCATCATCTTTTATCATGAAACGGCATTCTCCAGGCACGCTAAGATTTGAGAACGTCAAACTTTCGGATGTAACTGCTATTTCATTAAAATTCAATGTTAATAATGAATTATTCCAACGTATGAAACGTACAAAGCTTTCAAAACGTGCGTCATGATTTTAAAATGTAGACTTATTATTTCGTTTTTTTCTCATAATCCTCGAATGTGATTTAGTAATTAATAAAAACAATATTTAGTATATCTTAAAATCTTATTTCTTAAAAGATTTGAAAAAAATTTATAGCATTATCTCTATTCTTTATAAATATCTGGCTTTCTCCAAGTATTACTTGCATAATTAATTACAAAATTCGGACAATTAATCGCTAAATTTACGAAACATCTGGATGTTTGTCATTATAATAAAGTTTACCATTATAAATACTTGGACAACTCGGTCAAATAAATCGCAGTACAAAGAAGTATTGCATGGAGGTCGATATCAGTGATTGTCTTACGCTGAGGGGAAAACTTATTACGTTGCATTATTACGCATTCCGATATGTTGCGATAAGTAACTACTGTCACAGGCAAAATATTCGTTTGAACAAGATTTAACAGTTGACAGTTTAGCAAAATTTAAATATTTCAAACAACTAAAACGGTATGTAAACACAACAAACATAACATTTGTAATTACAGTACAAATTACGTATTTTTGTAATCCTAATAACGTTACAAACGTTATTATGTCACGAAATTTAATATCTAATAAAGATAAAATTAGATAACTAATAGGATAATATGCAATATTATATAAATTATTGCTGTATAATTTATCGATTTTATTTGCAACTTACGAAAAGACCGCGAAATAAGAATCAAACATAATTAATTTATCAAAGAGAAAGGGTAGAAATACAAAAATTACAATGCATAATTATGCCTTATATACATACAGCAAAACTTATATACTCTTGAATTACGTCAAATAAATGCACCCGCATGTACTTATTTCGATTTTCTAAATTTCCAAAGGCTCTAGCTAAATTTCCTTTTACTTCTTCTTTGTTTACGTAAATGTAACTTTTACTAGAATTTTTTTAATAAATATTACGTTACGTCACTCTTCCTTTTCTTCGTTCGAGTGGCCACTCATTTAACTCTACACGGTATAAGCTGTCTGGATAGCCGCAAAAGTGCAATCGCCTTTTGCGTGCGTAAAGCACGCACACGTGTATGTTCTAATAAGAAAATCTTGTTTGAGAGGTGGACTTTGACTCAGAAAAAAAAAAGACTAGCGCCGGATGTTTTTGCCCCATTTAATGTAAGAGATATGCTGTTGACAGATGTTGTTACGAAAAAAAAACCACATAGTAAATTTTCATTCGCGTATGTAAAAGACATAACTCAATAGATCTGTTTTTTGTCGCTGCACTGAACTACACTATAATTTTCTTCTCAATTTCGCCAAATTTTAAATATATATATATATAAACGGCATAATGGCCATGTAGCATGCTCCGAAAGATGATATTTTCTCTGAGTGGAATGACTTTGGAGGAAAATGTGAAGGGAAAAAAAAATCGTTACTGCAATCTGTAAATAGACAGTGTTTAAAAATCGAGAATTGTCATAAATCAAAATGTTTATAATAACACACGACATACCGTAAAAGATTTCTTTTCTTTAATTTTTCTTAAGTAAAATGTTTTCGGAAAGGACAGAAAATACGGAGGGAAAGAGAATTATTTGGAAACTTAATGAAAAATTATAATAGAATTAGAAAACCATAGAAGACGATAGAATAAAAGGGATTCCGCAAGTGTAGGTCAGTGCGCCGCCATTTTGGACATAAAAAAATATAAAAATATTTTTTTGGTTTCTTATATACTATGTACAACAATGTCCTCTAAGCAGATTTTAAATAAATTTATCCATTTATCCACAAAAAAATCCCAAATTTAAGATATCATTTTAAAACCTCAAAGATAGCATGATCCCTTAAAGAAAACATCTTTCACGGTATGTCACGTTATTGTTATTATAAACATCTTGATTTGACAAGTCTCGATTTTTGAACACTGTCTATATTTACAGGTTGCAGTAACGATTTCTCTTCCCTTCGCATTTTCTTCCGAGGCCATTCCACTCATTGTCAGACAAAATATCATCTTTCGGAGCATGCTACATGGTCATTATGCTATAAGTATAAACATTTTGATACGATTGACGTAATTCCGTAATAAATTAGCATAACTGTACTTTATTTTTGTGAAGTGTCACCAGACGTGTTCGTTTATATTTACATTTCAAATGCGTAACCGACATACCGAATAATTGGTGTGTGAAATTGGCACCCCTAAATGCAAATTTTAACAATAATATGTGTATTTTTGTCGCATATCGTAACGGCAAATTTTTATTTTTTCTTCCTCTCTTCGAATCCAATTGAATTCTTGTACGTCGTTTTAAACGAGTGTAGTTCAACACATAGAGAAAACAATCGCGTGGGAATTCACACATAATCAAAGAGAAACTGAATAGCAGCTGAATTAGCAATTAAATAATTCACATTTATAAACATTACGTTAAGCTCGCTTAGCAACACTTGTGTTCATGAAGATTAATTAATTTGGCTTATTAGCCAAAGATAGTAAAAGGAGTTTTTTTTTCGGTCGGTCAATCTTCAGTGTAGAACTTTGAACTACTCTGGGAACATAGTTACCAGTTATTCTCTGACAGCTCATTAGCTTGAAAATCAGTAATGCTAATCTTTAATGTTAACAGTACGTGTGTGTCATCTATTGATAAACAATCATACCTATGTTTGCTGATAGAATAAAAGCGTAAATAACTTTGTATTTTTTTAAGTGTTGCTACAGAAGTTAGAACGGTAGTAAAGCGCCTTTCTTTCCGAGAAACGAAATGTCTACAAAGGATGTCCTTTTTCTTTTGAATGACCGCCGCTTGAGATTCTAAATCGTGTTTTTGTTCAACTTACGTAGCGATTCCGGATTATTACCGCGGGCAATAATATGTTGACACGTCGCAATAATTGTGCTGACGCGCGACGACGTCGAGATTGGAAAGCGACGTACGCGTGACGCGGAAGCGCGTTCGACGATAAAACGCTCATTTAAATCACCGCGTATCTCGCGAAGTCTCGTCGTATTTCACCTGGATTCGACATGACGGCTGGCATTTTCTGCAATGTGTACACGTGGCACCGGAGCTCGGCGGAGCTGTGTTGCACCGGGAGAACCGTCGTGGTGTTGAAGGAACAACAAATCTGCTCTCTTTAAAATGCACTTTCTACGCATTCTTTTCCCGTCATCTTCCCCTCTCTCAACATCTCTGTGCCGTATCTTGCGCCGGTTACGCGCAGGTAGAAAAAAAAGCACAACCAGCTATAGAACAGGTCTAACGATGCAATGGTATGTCGCTTGGACACTCGGGAGATATATCTGTTAAAGTGCTTGCCAAATCGAGCAGACGTGTGAAATTCTGGCGGTATCAATATATAAGTAGTTCTAAACACGCGAAATTTCGCACGGCTCCGTTAAAAGTTCGAGAAAAATTTGCAATTTAAAACGCGTTTTTTTTTAATCATTCCTTTATGTAATTAGACGATAAGAAAAGGAATACAAACGGGGATCGTATCTAATCGCCCCTTCCCCTGCCTACTCCTTCCCCAATTAAAGACAGGATTTTGCAGAAGTCTTCTCAAAAAATGCTTGGTTTACTGAGACAGTTATTCACATTAATTTATTAACATTTGACATAGAAGAGAAACATTATATATATCAAGAGAAGGAGAGAATCCAAAATAAAATACAGATATAAATTTTTGAATTGATAACAATAACTGAAGATATCGCGGTTTGCCAAGCAATCTGTGTTGAAGAGCGTCTGCACGGGAAGACATCTTATCTGAGAATCTCAAGATTTTTCAAACGATTATCTTTCCGCGTTTCACACACGTGTACTATTTTTTTATTAGTCTCCTGTAACGTAACATACATTGGCGTAGCCAATACACATAGGTACGCCGTTCTCACTGAGCATCAATTATTACGTCGCAGAGCAGCGTAAAACCACGACGGAATTCGAATCTCACGCGTGTATACGTACACATCATCCAGATGCGTATGCACCCTGTGTGCTACATGTCACCGTCACGTTTCACAGACGAGAAAGCGTGACTCTCCCGTTTCAAACATGGACGGAGTAACGACTGCAAGGTCGATCCGTGCGTACAATTCATTTAAGGTTTGTTTTTCCCCCGAGGGGTGAGGGGAAGGGGAGAAAAGAGTCGAGAAAACGGAAGAGAGGAGAAAATGTCTCCGAAAAAAAAACAGATACATCGGTAAAGGAAGGAGAAGCTAAGTTCGCAGGCGATTGGTTGGAACGCGAAGGCGTGCGGCCGCGCCTCCGAAATGTAAGCCATGCTCTTTCTCTCTCTCTCTCTCTCTCTCTCTCTCTCTCTCTCTCTCTCTCTCTCTTTCTTCTCACGGATCCTAATAATAGAACACAGTTTGTTACGTTGATGTGGCTTGGCTGCGTAATACTCACTGGCGTAGTGTGTACACGCGTGCTGTTCCAAGGTCTACGTGGAGAGACGAGGCGACGTGTTTCAGAGCTGGAGTACGGAGTTGTATCGCGAGGTTTTTCACCTGCGACGAGGTCCGACGAAACGGAACCGTCGGACCGGGGGAACGGACTTGGCGAAACGCACTTCCCGTTACGCGATACTGTGTGGATTCGTCGTTTCACGTCGCGCCGCGCCCGACAAAAACACGTCCAGACGAGTCAGAACACCACTGTGGACTGAAACGCACGCAAACGGAACGGCGGCGCTAAGGTGCCGTGTTCGCGCTGCACGGCCGTGCGCAGGCGCGATAAACCTCTCTCGACGAATGTCGGCCAGTATTCCAGATGGAGGAACAAATTCCGCGGTAATGTCGAAGACCCTCGCGCGTAGGTCGTTTGTTACCTTATAGAAAAAATATGTAAAACAGTCTTGCAAAAAATTTGGTTCGCAATGGATAATTATCATGAATAATAATAAAATTACAAGAGAGAGAGAGAGAGAGAGAGAGAGAGAGAGAGAGAGAGAGAGAGAGAGAGAGAGAGAGAGAGAGAGAGAGAGAGAGAGAAAACAATAATAATAAAGTTATAAAAGAGAGAGAATATAATAGTAAAGCTAATAAATAACGTTAATAAAGCTAATAAATAAATATATGCGTGTATATTATCGTTTGGTATTTTTGTAACAGATTGACCGATCGTACGCTGGCGTCAGTCGATCGTTACAAGTCTCGTGAGATCGGCGAGAGATGTCACTACTAGGACGTTAGACACTTCATTAAAGTTCCGCAGAGGATAGAGGTGAGTGTATTACGAACTATTCGATTTGTGACTCGATCCGGTTCCAAGTCGATGATCTGTTTGTTTTTAGCTGCATTGCTAGCTTGCACAAATTAGCTCTTCTTTTACTGCTAAAAAACAGACTATTAACTTGGAATTGGGTCGAATCAACAAATAGAATACTTACGTTATAATCCGCAATCAATTGTGTTTATGCAAACTCATGAAATTTGCGCACATTTGTATGTCATCTGCAGTGTCATTATCACACACACATATACACATTCGTTTGGTAAGAAATAATTCCATCAACAAGACTGTGTTCGCTTTAACGCTTATATAATGCTCACAGCATCGCTTCATATGCTTGTTGTTTATCAAATATTAACGAGAATAAATGATGATAGTGTTTTTATTATAAGCGCTGTAAGTGCCAAACCGAACGCAGCCAAAGAAAAGTGGAAGCAAAGATATATCTAATTATTTTAAGAATAAGAATACAAGAAAACTCACGTTGCGCTTTCCATTAAAAGTAAAATTAAATTTGCTTATTTTTTTTCATATTCTTAAAAAAAAAACGCTTTGAGAAATCGAAAAATATGTAATTTGGTGAGAGAGATACGATACGAAATAAAATATCTCTGTTCTTATGGCGCAAATGTGCGAATAAATTTAAACGAATCGATCAACTGACAATGAGTACTTTTCACGAACAAATTCACGTCTGTAATTAGTCTGTGATGCACTTAACAATTACGTCTTTACACGACAGTTGTTTCAAACCGCTCTTGTTGTAGTATCGTTAGATTGTTTTTTTTTTTTAGTGTGATTTTGTGTATCAGTTGATAAATAAAGAAGAAAATCCGAAAGAACAAAAAAGGAAGAATGGAAAGAGAAAAAGAAAAGAAGAACAAAAAGACAATGAGAAGAAGAGTCCGTTTTTCTTCGTTCAATGACGACAACGAAAACAGAGATGACCGAAGGTATGAAGCCAGATTCATAAAGTTTATTTATGTTATTTCAGCAACACGTAAAATACATATATGTTGCGTATGAATAATAATATTTTAAGAAATATTATTATAATAAATACAGAATTGAACGATTTCTATCAAATGATTTATTACGAACGTAATAATCACGTTGACTAAAGCGTTGCGAGTTATTGACTGTTCGGAGTTATTAAAACTTTCGTCATAAAATATAAGAATATAAAAATTAAGACATATTTTTTTTGATTAATTTGAAATAGATTTTATTTGTAATAAACGGTCTTATACGGCCATGGGCGTCCGCAAAAGGGGCATTGCCTTCCCCCCCCCCCCTTGAAATCAGACGAATACAAAAAAATTTAGAAATTGCTCTCTTATTTTTACTTCTCATTTTAAGAGATAAATATGTTTGTTAAATGTGAGAGAGCTAAAGTGCAACACAGGTACACAACGTTTGGACATTTATTACCTCTAGATAATTAGTACTAAAAACTTGTATCATGTTCCCCCCTAGAAAAAATCATGCGGACGCTCTTGTATACGGCAATTTATTTCGAAATGCGAGATTTGATTAAAATACTTGGAGATATTTATTTACTATTACATAATATTTATCGTATATATTTTTTATAATATTTATTTTATATTTATTATTTATATATATAATGTGTGTGTATATATATATATATATATATATATATATATATATACATATACACAATGAATATATAAATAATATGTATAATGCTTATATAGTAATATTTAAAAAAATAATTTAGGACCATTTGAGAAAATATTTGAGAAACTTCGCAAGACATTACAATTCCACTAAATAACTTCTTAAGAGAAGAATCTTTATAGATTTTTTATTACACTTATTTGTTTCCGAAGAATTTTACTAGAGAGCTAGATAAGCAGATAATTAATATAGCATTTAAACATCATTCGTGCAATACGTTTAGATATTCAGCACTGAGAAACAGTATCGCCATTTCCTGATTCCGCATTGAACGTCCGCGACATAAATCTTTGCAAAGCATTCGTAATGTTTAAACAGTCATTATCTCTCAATCTCAATAGCGTGAGATCATCCTATAATTTCCCTTTGCTGCAGACACGATATTCCTTGGTGGAATCTTTTGATCTATTCAACACAAACAGAGTAAAACGTTCCGTATGCGGAATGCAGATCAAATGGCTCGTATCTCATTAATAGTGTCCTCGGGTAGAATTATAGTAACGGAAATGACGGATTCCGCCGAGCCTATACCGCCGTATTGTCTCGCCCAGACTTTCCTACGAGAGCGTCTCGCGTCGCGGGAACGGTGAAAGCAAAAGCGGAAATATATATCGGCGATAACAATTCTGGGAGAAACGTCGCCGATAAGCGCGAGTCGCGGCGATCGATAGAAATTGTTCGTTCCGGCGGCGGCGATTCGATTTCCTGCGGGCGGCCGGGAATTCACGCGAAAGAAAGGTACGACCGTTTTCGCTAATGCCTGACAATACCGGGACGAGCGTGGGAAACAGATGGGATTCGATTGCGATCTCGTCGTCATTTCTTATTATCTAGTCATTCTCCAGGCACTCAACGTGCAATCGTGTGTTTTATAATGAAGTCTCGATCTCTCAAGGTTTCGTGGCTAATCCCCTCGGAGGACTTCGTCTTTCTCATCGAGAGAGAGGCCTTAGGCATGTGAAGTGGACACACGCGGAATTATATTGAAATAGCGCGATGATTCTTAATGCGATTCGCATTAGATGCAAATTAGGAATTTACGAAGATATTTACGGCAAGGATTTACCCGTGAGATAGCGAGGTAATGAACGAGTTAACATTTTATCTGAAATGGACAAGCGGGAATAGGGAAGTTACTTAATTGTACATATTTAATGGATTCATGTTATCGATCGGTTATCGAAACGATAAATTATTTTACAAAGAATTTTATCCTGAAAATGTGTGAAATGATATGCATTTATTACGCACAGTATGTAAAAAGAAATAATGTGATAGTGAATTTTTGAAGTATAAAGTTTCAGAGAGAAATTTTTTAATTTGTTTATAATTAAATTTTATTCTTTAATTGACTACACAATGGACTTTATTTTAGCAGAATTATAATTAAAACTTATTAATAAGTGACATTTAGTGCTCTAATAAACTTTAATTATAATTCTACTAAAATAAAGTATGTATAATATATTACAGTGCTAATATCAATTTCCTTTTGAAGTTTTGCATTAAATGTTATGGAAAGAACGTCAAATCAAAAGAAATTTTTGGCAAAAAATATTATTTATAATATTAAATACAACTATTTCTGATTTGTACTCTATACGTTTCTCATGAAAAAAACTTCTTATTATCGTAAACAAAGCAATATGTTTTAATAATTAAAAAATCAATTAACAATGTGTGGTAAATATATCTAAGAATCAAAAGAGAGAATTTAAATATTACGGATTGATCGATCAAATTATTTTAACTCAGGCGCTTATTATTATAATCTATCAATATTAATTCTAAAATGAAATGAACTATACTACTGATATTATTATTACATCTGTTATATTTATTATTATTGTTTATTATTATTATGACATCGCAATTATTTTGATTCCGTCGCGTTTGATATCTTCCGAGAGTGAATAAACGATATAAGAAATGAGATTAATGCAAGAAAATCCAATTTGCCAAGGGAATAGTTCTTAATCACCCTCGACAATTAAATCGTGAAGTCCATTATTTCACAATATGAGGAATATTTAACGGTTACGCTTCCGTACGGTGTTACTACACAAAAGCCCATTTTGCTTAGTGATCTTTTTCGATCACTAAGAGAGACGAGGACCAGATCGAGCGAACGAAATAAGGTAATCCCGCGGTAATTGTCGATTATACTGATTTGGTAACATCGCGGAGATGTAGCTGTATCTCGCGTATTTCCGTCCGGCACGCAATCACCTGCGACTAATTGCGAGCGCGGCGATCACGTATCTAATGGCAAATCGGGGATGGGATGACGTTCCCTCCGCGTTCGACCCTTTTCTGAGGGGCAGAACTTTCACGGTGCGCTACATTCTTCGGACATTATCCCGTTTCGATCGATTTGATCGGCGCTCGGTTAATTTAACACGGTGAAACTACTTGCTGCATCGCCGTTGCCTCGAGTGTGTTCCTCTTCGCTAGGCGCCGATTTCGAAGTCAGTGACCAACACTGCCTGCCTGGCACTAATGCCACTGTTCAAATTAATTGAACATCTACGACGAACCATAAAAAATTACGATTTATAGGGTATTATAAAATAATTCTTCCTTGCAGATCGCGCTATTCATACCTATATGTATAATGAACTCGAATATGACGAAGTCTATCAATACTTACATAATCATTTATCGAGTGAAATTTTTCGATGATTGTGCATCAGCTGATATTTCGTTCGAATCTATGTGTTATGTTTTCTACAAACACTTCAAATTGAAGTAAAATTGCAGAAGATTAGAATCAGAATAAGAATAAACAATCAATAGATAGAATATATGAAATTATTAACAATTTTCTGTCTCTTTTTAAATTACAGTTTTATTTCTGCACCGATTCCTATTTGAATAAAATCTAAAAATATCCATGTTTATGAAATATTTTCCATGTTTTTATTTTGATTTTTTTTGTAATGCAAAATAGCCTTTTATTTAAATATAATTTTAATCTTCAATTATTTATATAAAATTTTATGAGTAACAATAAAAAATCATAATTAGATTATTTCTTGCCTCAGTGCTAAGTATTTGTTATGAGTGTTATGACAATAAAAACATTTCATTTTCTAGCAGTTTATAATTTTTCAGTTTTTTAATTTTGAATTTTTCTTATAACATAGGTACTCATGTAAAGAAAAAAAAAAATTGCACAAACAAGAGAAACGAATAGCAATATCAATATAATGATAAATAACGGTAATACGTCAATTGAGAGATTAAATATATTATTATAATGATTAATAAGATTGAACGGCCACAAACGAGCAATATAACTAGTTATAGAATTTACTTTATTAATTAATTTTCCAGTATTAAACACAACGAAATTAGTTTCGATCCTTACTATAAGGACTTTTTCAATTGCATTATTAATTATTATAGTGAAAATACGCATTATGTAGTAGTGATTAAAATAAAATAAATTATACAGAATTATACAGAATCGCATAAATAATCAAATAAAACAAAAGTCAAAAGTTTCGTTTTTGGTGAAATTCATTTATTGTTTTGACTATGTTTCATTTGATTATTTATGCGATTCTGTATAATTTATTTTATATTAATTACTGACTACATAATGCGTATTTACACTGATAATTAATAATGCGATTGAGAAAGTTCTAGTAAGAATCGAAACTAGTTTTACACTGGAAAATTAATTAATAAAGTAAATTTTACAACCAGTTATATTCCTCGTCTTTGGCCGTTCAATCTTATTAATTATTGTATTTACAACAACGAGCGAAATTTATTAAGAATCTAAATTATTATAATTTTATGTCCAGCTTTTATGATGAAAGTTTGCTTCAACTACAAAATACAATGTCCTACCATAAGATCTCGTAATACGGCTCGAAAGAGAGTCTGCGTCATAGCGTAGTCACAGGTACGTTACAAGTTGATCGAATCGGGTCATTGCACCTTCCCTCCGAAACCTACTTTGGCATGTGTCATGGAAGGACAGTGAAATTTCTTCATGGCGCGAGACACCTCGCGCATCGATTACACCTCTCTCTGACGCCGCGGCTAGATTCCGGCTCTGTTCCCATCACGCGGAATTTCCAACGAAGCGTGAAAATCGCGTCTCTTTTCGCGCGGCGTGAGAAGGCCGTGCGCGCGCGCGAAACGAGGTCGGAGGAAATCGGCGACGAAGATCTCGGTGATGACGCGATATCCATCCGGGACTTGGACGATCGTCGGAACGGAGAAAGCGATATATACGTGCCGCGTCAACGCGGCGTGTACTATGACTCACTTGACATCTTCCTTGACAAATTTTCGGCTCTATCACCTCTGTGCAGCTCTCTCAATATTCCCCCAATGTTATTCAACATTGTGACGCGACTACACACGTTCCTTAGAATCATTCGGTCATTGACCTTATCGAACCACTTTATGTTTGTCACTTTGACTGACTCGGTCTGAGATACGAATTAGTTGATAATATGACTTCGAGTGACCAATTTGCCGTTATGAAATTATATAGTTCTACTGATGTAAGCTCTACTGAATTATAGTTCTACTCAAGTGGAAACGGGAAAATTTAATTGCAGTCTGCGATCCCAGCTCGATCTTTTACGTGCTCGGACTGACTCATTCAATATTGACAAATTCTTAAGTCTTCTGTACATATGTACTCATTATCTTAGCTTATTATGTCATTCTTAGACAAACAAATAAGCAAACTACACATTTAGAGTTTATATATCTTTTTATTCTTGATGACAAAGACAGTTGGAATAAATATTGCTAACAACGATTGCAACGATTAACAATATCTTTACATTTTAATCTTAGATTATCTATAGTGTTTATTCTTTTTAGTAAAGCATAACATAAAAGAATCTTGAGAGAGAATTTTTGCTGAATTTAATATTCTAAAAATAAAAAACTTTACTCCATTTATATCAATAATATTGTTGATTTTACCTGACAATAAAGCTGTGATAAAAAACGGATCACTTTGGTAAAATATAAATATATATACAAGAAAGTATATAAGAAAAATGTAAAAGAAAGTGTAATCACACAAAAAACAGGTATACTAAATTAGTACAATTAATCTCTCGTTATCTTATTAATAAGTTTATGTTAAGTTTTGCTTAACTGCTTAAAATAATTAGGCGTTGATTGTTTGCTTGAGATATTATTTTATTACCTATATATTACGTACAGTACAGAGTTTTATATATAATATGAAGTTTGTTCACGAAGGTGATAACTTGGATTCCACACTTACTTGTTAAAAAGAAGAGAGGTCTCTCTCTCTCTCTCTCTCTCTCGAGCGCGCGCGTACAGTTATCTGTTTGTTCTCTACGAAAGAATACTGTCTCAGATGAATACGTTCAGCAACGGCGCGGGCAAACTATACGCATTATCTGCCGGGGAATCGAAACCGAGCACGGTAACGGTTTTGCATCTGTTACCTGCATGCTACAGTCTATGCTGCGTTAATGCCCCGAGGTCTTCTCATCGCGTAAAAACACCGTTTTGCGCCATTGCGCGGTACCGCTCATAGTTATAGTTGGCATTGTATGCTCCGCGAACCGCAATTCGGATGGCGTTTCCGTAGAGGTCTTTAATTACACTTAAGACCTCTAGTGTATAATAACGTCGACAGATTTCGTCAGTTTCCTTTTTTTTGTAACGGCGGAACGACAGAATATTCGAAAGACGTCGCACATAGTCTAGCTGGATTTTCAAAAGTCTTCGAAAGCGTACTGGTGGAGGCGTGCGTCGTTCGGCGTAAACCCAGAGGAGAAAGCGACGATTCTCGCAGTCCTGCCGTGAATTCGACTGAATTCGTAGAATTATGAAAGCGTCAAAGATTTTTTTGTGCACGTTGAATGCGCCAACGTCATCTCTTCTTAATTACACGCCACGCTTGTCAGGTAGTGCGACACCCGCATGCAGCAACAACGTTTTTTAGAAATCGATATTGACGTAAGCCATTTATTTTGCAAACGATGTAACCGACACTTCCTGCTCTTGGGCTTGCTTAAGCCTTGAATTTACCAGAGACCGTACGTGAAAGAATTTCGAGAATTCATCTTGTGATATATATTTGAACAATTAGGTCATACAAGGGGTATATAATTACGGCACACCCACAGTACAATTTATACGTGCGCAGTTTTAAAGTAAAATGATTATCGCACTACGGTTGTTCTGTAAAAAATCATTTATAAAAGCATTCTTCTAATTAACGTCAACTGAAAGTAAAGCAAATTTCCTTTGCGCGGATGAAAGTCCGCGCGGACATTCATACGCTTACTTATGCAAATATTTTTATCTCGAAAGGTAACGAATCTTTTTGGGGACCGGCTACTTTCTAAATTAGTCAGGAATCGTGACGATAAATAACGCAGTCCCCTTGAGCGACCTCTTTTCGGATGATATGGCAGATTTTTTTTCTTGTAAAAATCGTCAACCAAGAAGAATTTAATCGAGACGATTCCAATGAGAGCATCCAATTAAGAAGAGAAAGACCGCTCAGACAGAAACTTTTCGAGTATATAATAATAAAGATTTGTTTGTTACCCGTCGACTTGACGGGATCGTAACACTAGTTGCGACAGCGACGGGGTTAATGAGAATTTGTAACGGTTAACAGCAGCATATGCTTTGTACTCTAATTACCAGAGAAAGCACGCAATAGGAAAGGATCAACCTTTCCGCCGTTTTGAAACCAACCGTGTTATTTTAAACATTTCACGTTAGCAATAAATACTTAAGTGTCGTGCGTACATCGCACATTGCAAGCATGTGTATATAATATCATTATCCTGCAGTCAATCCTCTCTCCTAACAGATACTTTTGAAATTTATGAAAGAAAGTAGAAACACGCCTATTAGAACATTATATATATATATATATATACTCACTTATCCTTTTATATATGTACCTAATATGTTGAACATCGTTAATTATACATTCGTAAATCACTTTGCACAGATTGTTATCCGTATCTTCTTGGAAATGTCTATGTTTGACCACCGGTTGAAAAAAATTTCACGGTATTTTCCCGCCGTGCGTTTACACGCACACGATTTCATCACTTTGACAGTCGGGCACAGTGAAAGCGGGATAAAGGGCACTATTAGATGAAATAGAGATCGAGTGACACCGCGTGCATTATAATGCCTTCATTTGAATGCATTATCGCGGCGCACTGATCTGTACATACTCGTTGCAAGTCAGATATCACCGCTATTTAATAGCCATGAAAATTTCACAACTCGCCTTGTTATGGAGGAATACGCGATGCAACGAACGAGAATAATTGTCAAATGAAATCGGCAAAGGAAATTTTGTAAGAAATAGAGATACTTTGACACATAAAAAAAAAATACAAATTTATTGTGTGCAATGAGCAATTAAGCATAAAAAAGTAGTATAACAATTGTTAAAAGATATTTTCGTAATAAATACGCTAGTATAACTTTCGTGGCAAGGAATAATTAAAGAAGGATGATAACTGCACTAAATTAGGTAGATAATATTCTAACAAAAAGTTTTTGTAAAAAATCTTAATGAATTTAAATTCACTTTATTATCAAGATGATTCTTAATAGCTTACATTGTTCAGCCTAATTGCGAATAAAACATTCAATGGTTTTTTCGTTGAAAAAATTTAATGTTTGCCATAGCAAATTATTTCTTATGCAATCAGGATGTAATACCTTTGTTTATACGGTCTTTCAAAGAGCTGCAATTTACGATGCAACCGCGAGTTCACCGGAAGGTTTTTAACGGAAAATCATGCCCTTTCTTTTTGCTTATTGAATTAATTGGTCGCTATTGAATTAACTTGCTCCTTGATCAATCGATTAGAGTTACACAAGAGCATAAGATGCACAATGGTAAACACAGTGGAAAACGTACGGCCTGAGAAAATTTATGCGTGTTGCGCATGCGAACGGACAACAATATAATCGCAACTATATCGCCGTCTTCCATCTCTTCGCTGCTTTGACTTTCCATAGGCATCGGCTTTCTTAACGAATTTCCTACGGGCCTAGATCGGGGTCGTACGAGGCGCGGTAGCGATGATGTACGTATAGCGTACAGCAGACAGGCAGGCTGCGGGAAAACATCACACACGCGCGCGCGCGCGCGCGCGAAGAACAATTTAAGTATACTAACAGCGTGTGCACTTGTGCTCTGGGAAGAAAAATGCCCCACCAGAAGTTTTGCAATAGTAAATCTGCGCGTCCGTTGGTTTCGCGGAAAAAGATCGAATCTTCCTCAGATTCAGTACGTTAGATACAAATCTCTTCTTATGGAATGTAGTTCGGTATTCACTTTGCAGATTTAACTTTCTCGACTTAAAAATAGACGCGAAGGACAATCGTAAAATCTAGAGGGAAAGAGACAAGTAATTGAATTGTAATTAAAATTACTCGGCATTCGAAGAAAAGAATTAGTTCTTATAGCAATAAAAACAAACACATGGCTAATATACTCGTTGCTTGATCATCCGAAAATTCGAAGACGCCGCCTCCTCGCTTCACATAATACGCACGAAGTAAAGAGGGGATATCATTACTGGATTTCCCAATACGACTAACGGAGAAGCTTATATTAAGTTCTACCGGATTAGAACGCCGGTCAACGAACTCGTCTTTATATCCGCTCGAGTCCTCCGATAATCATTTAACGAACTTTTCGAAAGTAATAACGCGCGCAGAATTGATGACGAAGAGACTCGCGGAATTCAGTCACCGTTGCGCGGCTTGGCGGTCGAGGTGAAAGGTAAGAAAGAAAAGTTAAAATAGTTCCTCCTCTTTGCAGTTAAAACGAGTCTAGATCACGCGGCAGGAAATTCCTTATATGGCAGTCGTTCCGCTAGAAGATTGAGATGATAAAATTGTATCTTGACTTGTTCCGCGATTCAAAATGACGAAATATCGAGCAACACGGATCGTGGCGATTTATAATAAGGAAGCTCATAAGAAGGAAAGTTTCGTGCCTCTAATAGATATTTTGCGAGGAAGCAACTAAAAATTGTGGCGGCAATATAATATAGCTATATCTTTCTTCCTTTCTCTTTGCATGTAACGTTAACAATATGAGACAAAATATATACAAATTACTAACTTTTTTTTCCTTACAAATCCTGTTATAAAAAGTAAATCATATTGTTCCGGGAACAATACCGTAACTATTTCCAAGAAATCAATGTATCGTACATACGAAATGCCGTGAACTGCAGACGAAAGGAAATTCTTCGCATAAAATTGTAGAAAAGTACCGTAAGATAATTCACGCGTAATACTCATTTTGTGCAAATCCGTAGTAGCTAATTACTACGAGTAACTCGTACGTGGAGTTGCATGTGTTGTTTTATCGTCAGTTGCTTTGCCAATTTAATTTTTCACACATATATAGAGAGAATGCTATAAGAACGCGTCTCGAGTCGGGTATAAACAGAGTAAATAACAGCTATACGATAAATAATAATCTAATTACTTTTTCTCTGATAATTATCCGCCTGATAATTAATGTAATTTAATTGGCAAGGTCACGTGATGCGTATTGCAGTCATGTTTACGTGATAATTTTTTAAACTACTATTTTATTAGCAAAATATTTAATAATTATTCTCTCTCTAATGAGAAATGCGAATATCTCTTTTAAATGGACGTGTGCGGTAACTGTATGCCATAGTTTGTCTCCAACATTTAATTTAATAATCATCGTTTTTCAAATCTGAAAGAATCGTTGGCAATGAAAATCCGATCTCACACACGACGATGGAGCACGAGTGCTGTATTTGTGTATGCACATATATACATGACACGGTCGTGTTCGGTGCACGCGTACACCCGTCCGTGAGTGCACACGCGGCTACAAAGTGTTACGTTTGTTATATGGCGGTCGCGGTATGTAGGTCAGGAAGCCGGCGTTACTAACAAGTGACTCGATTCGAGGTAACTCGTGAAGCAACACACACCGCTAGCTTTCGTCGCGCCGAATTTCCACCTTCTACCAAATCTGGCCTCTCGCTACTTTTCGATCCAATACCTCGTACGATATCGTGCCTCGTAAAGATGACCGCGAAGATAATGCCTTGCAACTTTAGTTCCGCGACCGAGGCACAAAGTAGCTCGAATCAGCTCAGTCGAGAGCTCACACGGTTAATCCGATGCGATCCACATTGCACAGTGTATACGCGCATCGCGAAATGACCGGTCAAGGTGTAGCGTTGAATAATTCAGCAATATTCGAAAAAAAAAATTTGTGTCAAGTATCTCTCAGGAACTGAATAAGATTGTACATAAATACAATGATTTCTGTTTTTTTAAATAATAATAATAATACAATAATTTTTTTTATAATATAATTATAGATTTTTATATAATTATAGATTTTTATATCATACAAAAGTAATTATTCACAAGTACTCATAAGAAATATTCACAACTCGTAATGAATCTGTTCCGCTGAACATTCGTCACGAGATCTTGGCTCTTCAGTGGGAGACTTTAATGCGCGGTATTAAATGTGTCGCGGAGCTCTGAATGCTTTCCTGCACGCACTGCATTTTCTACATCGAACATACGGCCAACGTTTTGATTCTCGCTTTGCTATCGGTCGAGTGTCCGCTCTACGGCAAAGTAGAATAAACAAGAGTTAGAGTAATCGAGAATCTCGCATGGCTGCATCGGTGCAGCGCGTCGTAAAGCAGCCGGCGTGAATGCAACGCATTCAACGCATGCGACCGCATACGGCGGCGATACGCGCGCGTATATGTAGAGGATGCCTTGGTCGCATGCTTGCGCATTTAATTTCTAATTGAATAATCGATCGTGACCTCTCTCTCTCTCTTCTTGATCGAGTGACACGGTATGCGGCAGGCAAACTATGCGTCATTGCAAAAACCCGGTTACGTAGCTTTCGACTTATTCATTGATGCTATTCTCTCTTGTAAGGAAAGAATTATGAATATATATATATTTATAAGATATTTTACATGAATATAAAGTACCCATAATCTTCGAAAAAATTTGCTTGATTTTAAATCATACAGTCGCGAATTAGTTCATTAGGCATTCGAAAACAAAAATTTATTTCTCCCATTGATGATATCGAAACAAATAACTTCGTATTAAGTAAGAATAATTATTATATGTTGTACGAACGCAGATAGAAAATATGTAGGGAATATAGAGAATTTCTGCAATTCTTTCTTTGCAATTTTTCGGAATTCTTAGTGATGCTAGCTGGAGCAGGAACAAATCCCGACGTGAAACACTTTTAAAACGCATGTAGACTATTAAATTTCATGGTTGTGCTGATCAGCACGCACGAGGCGCTCTGCAAAGATAGAATTATGGACGCTCCTCATTGTTAGCATCACGAACAAACTATAATTAACTCGGACGAGGAAGCGCCGAGGGTTAGGCAAGCGGGTTTAGGGTGACGCGGTTGGGTGATCGCCTTCTTACATTAGTCCTTCCTGCTTAAACGTAAAGAATCTAGGTTCTTTCTGACTTATGAGGAAATAAGATAACACGCTACATCTAAACAAGAAACTATATACATTTTATATGTGTAATATCTAAAATTCGAAAAAATAATTGTTTTAAAGATAAAATTAAAAAGGTGAAGAATGGAATTCAAGTAAATATAAAGTAAATACTTTATATAAATTTTTAAAACGTTTGGAGATTGCTGATTCTGTTGCACTGTATATTTTGCAAGAAGTATCTCTCTTCCGTTATTTATTTAATCTGCTGCGTTACGAAAAAGAACTTACTTACGCACGTACAAATTACAGTCCCACTTGTGCTTTTCGCAAAATTATACACATACTGCTCCCAATCGCGAGTACGCTTACAAATTGCCGTAGAATTTCCACGGGTTTTCACAATTACGTGCACTCTTGCAAGAACTTTGCATATGTTATTTCCTTCGAGATACCTTGTTTCCATTTTTGCGATCCCGTCATGTCGAGCGACGCACTTTGTGAAACTGTAATTATATCCCGTATGACGATTGTATGCTGGTAATTATCAATTATCATGTAGAATAGAAACGAGAATTATGCTAATCGGGGAGATTAATACTCTCTTAATCCTTGGAATTAACTTTGACATAAAGCGTCGGTTGTAACAACTCGGACGTTTTCGATATTTTACCGTAACAACAACGCGTTACGCGATGTACGTAAGCTGTGTGTAATATTTCGTCGTCGCGTTTGTTGCAATATTACAGCACTCTTATGATCTTCATTAACATACGATTACAAATAATTTAATTGGTAATTAAATATATACCAATATATTGTGACACATATCAGTTATATTTAATTGCGCTTTGACGAACGATTGAATTCATTAAATGCGTTAGTGACATTACAAATTCAATTATGAAAATTATAAATCAAAATATGTTTTATCATCAAAATATTTTTTATGTGTTTTAGAATATTTTAAAAGAAAATACACGTAGCCTTCCAGGCATGATTTCATATATCCAGGCAAAGATTACATATATTTTTTTCTCTCTACAAAGAGGGAGATGTTATACCTGCTGCAGAACGTTGCATTCTTTAAGATTAGGTTTAGGACCAACCAAAAATTCCTTCCTTATAAAACCTGACCGATAGTTAATCCTAAGGGATCGTGTTCTCGCTGCTCGCTAACGTGTTGGCTCTGCAGTTTGGCCTGAATACCTGAAGGAGAGGCGAATAAGTAAAAGAGGAGGGGATGAACAGTCAGTCAGTCGCATACAGGCCAGCCTCGTTCCTGATGGCAACCAGCACAGCGGTCGTTACCTGTTGAGGTGGTGGTAGCAAGGAACGGCAGGTGGGGGAGCAGAATACCTGGATGACTTCCTGCCACGGAACAGGCGCCTCAGTCCTCAGGTAAGAACGTCCGACGTCGGTTAGAGTGGTCTGCGAGAGTGGTGACCACGAGTTCTACCAGTTGGCGCACGAGCACCATCGTCGCATTAACCCCGTTCGAATTCCCCGGGTGGGAAACAGATATTCACGCACGCGTTTACTCGATTACCGCGCTTCGAACAGGCGATCGCGTTCAGTGCTGGAAAGAAAACTGTAGATAGGGTCGTTCGCACCCCCCAAAATCATGTTTTCTTTGAGGTGCATTCGGTGAACTTCTCTGACGGAGTGCGCTTGTTGCGGACACATTGATTATTGTTCCGAATCGGAATAATACCGCAACAGTTTCCTCGACAATTTTCCGGAACAGAAAGCGTTCAAGGCCGGAGTTTACTTGGAGGTTCGTGTTCATCAACGAAATGGAACGTAGGACACTTACACTTTGCTTCCTTTTCATCGTTCTAGCCGTCAAAGGTGCGTAAATTTTTTTTATCATTAATTCGGTAATTAAGTATATTAATAGTCATTTAATGTATATTTATATATTAATATAATTATACATTAAATGACTGCTGTATAAAAATTTCCTTAATTATATTTTTTTATTATTTAGGATAACGTAGTTTAAAGATACTCAAATAAAAATGTGCTGAAATTGTATTTCACATATATTTAAACAATAAGTTGACATTTTTGAATAATGTACGTGACAATATAAGTTAAAATTTTTAGCTAAATTTTCAGCTAAATTTTTAGCAATTAGATTTTGCATAGGTAATATTATTTCTAATAAAAATATGTATAACAACTTTAATATAACAGATACATAATAAAAGTTATAATAATTAAGTACACGGAAAGAACGATTTTGTTGAAAGGTCTAAAAATTTAGCTAAATACAGATCTGAAAACAATTTTTTGTTGAATCAGCAAAATAATTTGCTGGAATGTTAAAACTGATAAACATTGCTATAAAACGTTTTGATATTCTAGTAATCATTTTGACTTTCGTGCGATTATTGAACAAAAATTATTTTCAGATCTGGATTCAGAAAAATTGTTCTTTCCGTGTATGTATCTAATTTACTAAATGAACGCAAATATATTAATCTTTAGTTTCTTAATAAACTTATTAGAAAAAAAATAATTTAAAATTTCTTTTAACATAAAAATATAATCAAAATAATATTTTTAAATATTTTTATAAGTGTTAATTGTTTAATCAATAGAAATGATGGATTGTCTTGTTTCTGAAATTACATGCGTACCCTTAGAGAACGATTAACTATATATTTTATTATACGCACAAATGAATGAAAAAACTTGTATCTCTCTCGTACTTTCATTGCATAAAATAAAACGCGATATGAAATCGATCATTTTCGTGATTGCCTTAATCACGCTTTTGTGTAACGCATCATTATGAATTTTCCATAAAACGTAATTGGATATTTTTTTAGAAATCTTTAATATAGCGGATAGGCATTTCGTGCAAAGATGGATTAATCTCCCGTGGAAAATATAATGGCTCATTAACGCACTGGGGAGATTATAATAATCATTACTGCACCCCATTCACTTGTCGCTTTCTAAACGCCAAGATATTTAATGAGTCGAGTGTCGACTGATTATGAGACAATGCTTACAGTTCGTAACGACATTCTCTACTTTACGTACCATTGAGACACTCTATTTTGCGGAACTGGCCGCGAAACAACCGCTAATCAAGCACGCATATACAAGACGGCGCCTAATCGAACGTTCGTTATAGATTAATTATACGATCTTCTAAATATTAGTGCCAACTTTCGAATTTTGTTTCAGTTATATACACACGAATTATTACGTCGATATAAATTTGATTAGGATTTTCATAAAGTAGACAAAACGAATTTTTCAAAATAGAAAAACCTGCTTATCTCTTAAAATAACAGTCTCATAAAATAATCTCTTAAAATAATTTTATTCGCATTGATAGTGGAAAAAAAATTCGTATCGTATGCAAATTGAATGTAATCACTCAAATAAGCAATATATTGCATTTCTCTACGTAATGTAGTAGATACAATTTTCTATTATAATAATTAACCGATAGAGATATCACATGTGCAATTCAATTCGGGGTCAAGATCATCCCACGCTCGCGGCGTTATTGAAATTAACAACGGATTACCGAAGCATCCGTTTACATATGCAATTTGCAGACGAGAAGTATCTAAAAATAAGTGAAGCTTACTCGTTAATTAGCGCATAATGTATGTAATGCGTGCGCGTCGTAGTCTGCGCGTATTTCGTGAGAGGATACACACACCGATTCTTCTTTATCTGATCTAAAATTTCACTCGGCGTCAGCGTCCGTGACGACAAACTGGATTTGCGCGTTAAGACTTATTTAAATGATAACGCGACTGACAACCGGCAAAGTGTCTCCAATTTAATTTAGCGCCGCGGATAACGTTTAAATATATTTTTACAAGTACTCTGATTATTCCGTAGAAACTCTTAGCTTAAGCGCCGATCGTGCTCTAGCTGTCTCGCGCGATTATTCCGCGTGATAGTCCATGCGTAGATTCAATTTCTATCTTCCGTCCGGTTAAGCGGGATAGTTCTTCAACGTCGTGTTAGCGTACAAGACCGCTACGCTCGCTCTGGAGGGGCACGTGCTCGTCGTTGCCACGCATAAACGCACGTCACGTAAATGAGACGTGGCTGTACTTCACGCAGCACGCGTTCTCATCTCCACCGCGCACGCAGGTAATCGTCGACTTTCCACGATCCCCCGTTCGTTTTTCCACGCCGTGGAAAGTGCAGCCGGCGCGGCGGAGCGGTTTTATCGCGGCAATAATGCGTGAGAAGTTCACGAAGATTCGTAGCCCGACTATATCGCTCGGTCGCGAAACGCTGTCGTGAGGAAAGTCGTTTCTACCCATTTATTCGCAGCATGTTACCGCGAAACGCAGAATTTTTATTGTAGCGCGGAATATATTATAAATTTTACGCAGAACGTCCTCAGAAAACGGATATTTCCTTTTAATTCTAAATAATTTAACGGTAAATTCCGTCAAATTTGCTTTCGTATCAGCGATCAGTTTTTATTTACAGCAAATTCAGTGATAATTTTTATAATTCTTTATTGATTAATGTGGCAATGCGGTACAATAGATCTATGAAATATAAGTTACACTTTTATTATTAAGTTGAGGCCTTGTTTCTTTTGGTGCATTATAGTTTCTCTTATATAGCAAGCAATCGATAATGGAAGAAGTTGGACACACGAAGGAAAGGTCCTCTCATCATTTCTCAATTTACATGTTACCCTAACACGTACAAGACCACTTCCGTAGGTTAATGACCGAGATTGTCTCGCGGTAAAGTGGCGGTTACTTGCATTTCCCACGTGTCGCCGTGCGCGTCAAACCTTTTTTTTTTCTTCCGCACGCTCTTCAAACACTTCCTCCAACCGCACGTTCTCGACCAGCTGCCTTCTTCCAATTGCCAATTGCGTTGAGTCATATCCAGTTATTGTCCTCTCGAGTACGTGCCGTTTCCTGTTGAAACGACAAAAGATCAATGCTGTAACGTTATCGTTAAATCGATCGGTGTCAGGTGTCAACTAGGACGCGAGCGGGTTTCATCATTACTCATTGTTTTATCGAGTTCAATCTCTCATCGTTGACAGATATTCATCATCATTTAATATTCATATTCTCGTTTCAACAAAATCTAAATTAATAAGCAGATAATTAACAGATCTTCACATACGCATTTATTAAACAGCGGCCCATCTTTATGATTCGTAAGAGATATGACGATGTTACAAACATGACATCAACGATATTACCAACTATATCCGACTTGCTAAATAATGTCATCAGCGCTAGACTTAGATACTACCGCAAATCGAGAAACGTAGTTTGATTTAAAAATAAACGCTATTAGACAATCCTAATTTACCTTAATGTATACAAGCAATTTATTTTGTATCAAGCTTTTACTGTCGCCAGTATACTTAAAAAATTATTATGCATACTATTTTTTTTGTATTTTAATGAAAATATTTATAATTATTGTTGTGATCTAAAAACGAATTGATGGTAGCGCTGACAATGAGTGTTAAATTTAATTCTATCTTATGATTTCAGAAATATATCAATTATTCGCTTTTTAACCATTGTTCACCGTCTAATATCACTTAGAAACAGTATATAATCAGCTTTTGATTCTCAGAATTATCGACAGAATTGTTGGTTCTCGTGACAAGTGCATTCACTTCCGTCGCATTATAGGACTAATCGCAGCTTCGTGCACATACGGCTCACACGTATCGCACCTTGAAAACAAAAGGTCGGTGCGTTTAATTAGCTCGGCTCAGTACCCAATTTCCCACAATTCCGTGAAATAACGGGAGTACTCGGCGAACAGGCAGGAAAAAGAAGGCGAGTCCGCTGTGTACCTTTTCTCTTCTACTTATGCCCTGATTATCTACTTTTCTTACGGCGTGGGCGAAACCCCGAACATTAAAAACCACGTGCTGAACTACATTTGAACAAAAGCCAATGAGTGCAAGTTAGTAGAATCTGTGAGAAACGAAACTTAGTAGTAGTAAAAAGAAAAGTATTTATATAAGGTCATGTATCTTGTGTACACAGAAAGAGAAATTCGTTTATAATTGTTAATTATAACTCCAAATCGAATATGATTACGAATTAAAAAACTTGGCAATCCAATATAATTCAATATAATGAATTTTGTATTTTTTATAATACGAGATATCTTGAACTTGTAATCGAAGTTGACATAAAATTATTAAATATAAATATTACAGCAATTACGTAATTTCGGAAAAAATTCTTAATAAAAGTTATAACATGCACTTGTATTCGTTTATCGAATAAAAGCTTCTCTCAAGATTTCTCTCATCAGTAATCAATAATCCTATATTATTTAATTTTAACATGATTGTAAGAGTTATATTAGAAAATTGTCTCCAAAATTGTGTGATTTAGATCCAAATATGATCACAATAACTGAGCGTTAAAAAAACGTTTCAACCTCATACACTTTGAAAGAATCGTAATTGTAAGCTATCGCTCTTTATTGTCATCAAATACAGGCTTTTACGCGCGAATAACAAAATTCGAAAGTAATAATGGTAATCTGTTAAATGTATTTGTCACGGTGGCAAGGTAAGATGATAGACGCGGTACGACAATCGCTTCATTTTAAAGATAACGGTGAAATAGCAGTGACCTGATATTTACACCGGAATAACTTTTATCCTTTCCATGCGATTCCGACGCGTTGTCTCCATTCTACTGTCCTACATAGGCTCATTTACTCAAGGCACGTGCTACTTACCATTGTATTTCGAACGCGATTTATCCGAACGTCCAAAAGTGACTTGTAGGAGGAGAATTGTGATAACATAAGAGAGAAATGTGATTGCACACCCGGCGAAACTTCATAACCGGTGATTATGAATTCTATTAGTCCTCACGCGATGTGTCTTCGACCACTCCCTTTTAATTCTCGCAATTTCAGCAATATTTTCGCCGCGCAATAATTCGCAGCTTTGCGCGTCATTTTTCTGCATCGTAAGATACGGCTGGTTGTCGGTCTCTAATCAATTTCTCGGCAATTTCGCGATCCACGTGGCTGCGTACGTTGATGGCGATCATGTATAAATGCCGGTAGGATGAAGTACTTTTCAAATCAACCAGACCTCGGCTTCAGGTTCTGCCCCGGTTTACGGCTTAACAATTACGATGATGCCAGCTAGCAACCTACATTAGGCGGATATAACGAACAGTTACTGTTCGCAACGTTTATTTCGATAACACGACCAACGGTTTCCGCGAACGGTCTAATCTATAATTTGGACTTTTATTTACAGTTAATGCATTAAAAAAGAAGTGCATATATAATAGAGCGTATAACTTTTAGCAAAACTCTACGCTACATAAAACTAATGTGTTACTTCTCACAATCTCTCTCACTTTCAGCATCAATAAAATAACACTTAATTGAAACTTCGATCGCGTGAATTGAATGCATTTAACTGTAATAAACGCAAACGATTATTTCTTTTAAAAATTAAACTGCGACATTTAAATGTTATAATTGCAGATAACTGGATTTAAATTAAAGATCGTATTCACCGCTTTATATACTACTAGTACAGCATCAATGTTTATATTCGCGATTTTTGTTAAGGAATTAATCACCGTGTGTATTACTGAAGCGGATGGATCGCTCGTAAAATGGTTACACATTTTCCTTGCCAGTTATAAATCTGCTGGTGGTTACTGCGATCTTTGTTTTTCGTGGCGCGTGCACGTAATGCATCCTGCATTCCCCACAGGAATATGAACGTGTAACGTGCGTATCGCAACACAAGGATAATGTAGCACCTGCTTCGCGTGTGCCTTACATCGCCGCGATCTTTATCGATCGGCTTCCTTCTTCTCTCGGAGAAGATCGAAGCAATAAAATCGACATAAGAAATTTAGTATCGAAGTAAGATGACGTATTATGAGACAATAATACACATAAAAATAATAATAATAACGCGAAGTTAACTCAATCTTTGTCGGATTGTAATACCTCTTATAGATTTGCCTTTGCAGTTAGAAGTAATATCACCATGTCCTATGATTTTTAATTTATCATAAATTACTGTAAAGTTTGGATTATGAGACGAGATTTAGAAACATTATTTTAAGAAGAATATACAATTACAATGCTTTCATTTTTTACAGAATATATATACAGAACATATATATTTTCTAATTTGTAATTTGTTAATTGTTAATAAAATTATGATTGTTTCTATAAATATTTTTTAAAAGCACAAAAAAGTATAACAAAATTCAAAAAATTAGAATAAAATTAATTTTTGAAACA
>NW_012027062.1:2346434-2354031 GCF_000956235.1 Wasmannia auropunctata
ATCTCTTTCAATTTATCTATATCTTAATTATTTCTACATATTTTCATTAAAATTGATATAAGAATTACACTAAATATACTTTAATTTATATTTCTTTATCATGTGCTTTGATTCTACGGTAGTGCTTGTCAGATAAAAATTTGATGAGACAGTGATACAATAATAAAAATTAACGGGGCTCATACGTGGCTGCTTCTCGCTTCTTCTTGGTCATTCTTTGCTGGTCGGCTGACCAATCGCTCGCTCTGCGCGCAATTCTTGTCGGCGCGTCTGTGAAAACGCACGATAAATATGTTAATTGAATAGTGCGAACCGTTACGTACTCAACCCACGAGGCGTCGATTGTACGTTGTTGGCTATAGCACCGTTTGGTTGCTCGTTTCGAATGCTATCCCTAAATCGCTGAGGACACATTCGAAGCTTTAAAATGCCAGTGATTCATTCTATTGTGAGTGACGAGCGCTCCTTCTTTCTTACCTTGAGCGCTACGTAGGTCTTCGTCTTCTTCAGTACGCCACATCAAGTTTTCTTGAGATCACTTTAGAGTTGGCGACTTTTCCAAAGGACTGCTCTGGGACTAGGCAACTTTTTTTTTCGTTTCTCTGTGGCAACATTCTGGAATGCAGTAACCAGTAGATCTATCTTATAACTCTTATCGTTATCGTTATATTATTGTTACGTGGATATACAACGTGGATACATGGTAGAAAGCTGCACACAATTTAACGATAATATACATTCTTGTTAAAAGTTTTAAAATAGGCCACTGAGTGGTTTTCCGTTGCCTTTTTGTGATAAACTTTCGATAAAATCGAGATACATGTAAAAGGATCGGGATCAAACCTAAACTTACCGATTATGAGTCGACTGCTCTCACACAAAGTCACTCTGCGAATAGAATGCCATCCCTAAATCGCCGAGAACACGTCCAAACCATTAACTCCCCCAAAGATGTATTCTATAGTGCATTAGGAGGGTATAAGCCACCATTTTTTATTTTTAAAGCTACAAAGATATCTTTGAACGGAAACCATTATGTTAGATACGCCTCAATTCTGGAACGTGATGTTAAATTCATATTATCATCCCTATTCTTCGCATAGAGATAATAATTTTTACGAATATTTTCGTGATCTTGAAAACACAATTTTATTATATTATATTAATATGGAATTACATCTATAATATAATAGGGAGATCTTAAATTTACAATAAAAATTGTTATAATTTTGGATTCTAATGCGATAGACACACTAGAATGATTTATATATTTACTTGCGATAATTGTCGCGTTATTTTATATATTTTTTTTAATCATTTATATAATGAATCTTGCGAGTCGAAATTATTTAAAATTATAAAGCTTTCAATTTCTAAAATATGATATCTGTAAATCAAATGGCTGTAAATCAAGCAATCGTCAAAATTTTGGCTATCCCACGAATAATCCACATATCGTCACGTTCGACAAAAACACGTGTGAATCATATATGAAGCATATATATTTTTTTTATTTACACAGTTAACGATCCTCGCTCTCACGTCCGCTTTTGCCAAGCGCGTGTGTTGCACCGCGGTTTCTACAATTTCACTACATTCGATGCATCCATCTTACGCTACCACCAGACAACGCACCGATGCAAGTCGAGATGCGAAGCGATTTCACTGATTTCAAGACCTGCCTTAGGTACATCCGACGAGAAACGCTCGGGATTTGCGTTTTGCACGCGATCCATGCGCGGTTCTTACGCAACATGGAAATCATTTCAAAAAGCATTCGACACTATGCTTTGTTAATCTTTTGTTATCTGACGCGTGAAATCGGCAATGAAGGAAAGAAAGATACTGTAAGAAAGAGGATTGTTTCAGAGTTAATATAGACATTTTATTATTCCTATAACATACATTTATAATGGTTATCTTTATACAACTTTTACACTTCAAAATTGTTCCAATAAGTCATATTAAAAACTCTCGATTTAAAAACTTTCTTTTCTTCAAGACAAACGTCTTCAACAGTAATAAGATTTTTTGTGCTCTTCTTTATTAGTTTAGAACGATAAAACTACGAAGATTGATTTTGTGTTTGTTAAATTTAATATTTGCAAAAAGAAAATTATTCTCGCTCCCTTCATATAGACTTCGAATCTCGTCAGAGTTAAGAGTAGATAATCCGCGAATATTTTTCGTATCTCTTGTCGGAAGAAGAAAACCCGTATGTTTTATATACAATTCGTAGAAAGCTCGCTTGTGCGCAAACGCGTGGTTACGATGTGTTAAATTCTTGTCGATAAGAGAAGGAGGAGGACGAATAGCCAGCGAAAGAATATCTAAAGAACGGCGACGCGACGACGATGTCGTTTCGCAACGACGACAAGTGAAATTCGTCGAGTCGTTGAAGTTTACTTCCCTCGGACATCGCATTTCGGATTGGCACACACCGTGCCGGCCCCGCAGTGCGGGGTCTGCATAGCCGATGACTTCCTAGACGATTGCGCGATCGCTGCAGGATGCGACCGCCGCTTGCTTGCGTTATCGCTTCCGTTACGTCGTCTCACCGACGAGTGCGTTTTACGTCCCCCACGTTTTTTTTTCTCTTTGCGAAAACCAGCGAAGACAGCAGCCCGATATGTTGCACTCTGCTCTGCCGGGTCGGGAATCGCTGGCAACCGCGTGTATGCTCGTAAATGACAGGATAGCGATATAATGGCGGGCTGCCACTGAGACCGAGTATGTATTATCCGCGTTTATTTCTGTCTGCGTACCCGGTGAAACGTGACGAGATGGAAGGGCATAGTGTAATCAGGAGCTGCTCCAGGCAATTTCTGCATCTCTCGGCACAAAGTTGAAGTATACATCGCTTTCATCGTTGTCGTTATCCAATCAACATCCAGATCGTGTGGAAAGTAGACGTATGGCATTGAGAGACTCGGGAAAATTCTGGGTTGACTTTGTTATCTGATGATAAATTCCTAAGAGTAATCAGTAATTTCCAAAGTGTAAATTAAAACGTTAACACGGAAAAATGATTCTGCGCGAATTAAATTTCGGAAACAGATCATGCAATGTTCTGCTAATCTTTATTGGGAAATTTATAAAGTAAACTGAAGCACGAGAATTAGCTCTCTTTTTAACACAGGGCTTTATTGTATTGCGGCGTTATGGGACTATAAACTTACCCCACTTTGCAACACCTTTCACAATCACTGGCAGCGGATGTGTATTTAGACCGAACCTATGTTTTCATCCGTCGCAGGAAAAAGCGAAATAATGTAAAACACTTAAGCGCGAGGACTATATGTTTCCTGTGTTCACTTTCGTTGCGCAAGGGACGATACGGGAGTTACATAAATGAGACCCTTTCGTTTCGCACGAGAATAACGTAAAACGCGCTTGCCACGTCGCTGCTCGGTGATTTGAGCATTTTGCTCAGGAAGGTGACGAGACTTCGCCGCCCATTGAAATCATCGGCTTGAAAACGGCAGCGCGGCAATCCGATGAGGCAACGTCCCGCCTTGCGTCGTACACCGGCTGATAGGCTCGGTGCGTGATGATGTGAGGTTGCGTGTCTTCGATATGACGAAGAGATTGAAAAGCGCGTTCGCGCTTCGCGATGCGCTCGCGATGGCCGGCCAGAAAACGCGTTGCATTATTCGTGCAATTAGTCATGAGAGATTGAATCGCGCAGATAGTGGTATAGGTATATCCTTTGTACGAGGAGTTAGCAGCTCTCGCGAGAGAATTCGCGCGCGCGGGCATTTGAGGCAATTTCGTGCCGTGAAATGAACGCGCGCGATTAGACGTGACCATCGAGGAAAAACGTTTCCGTTTCCACGGTACTTACGAAAGAAAGAACGTGCAATTGCAGAAAAAAATGTGATTGAAACAGCATCCTTTCGCATCTTTTGCATTCTTGTTAGAAAACATCCGGCAAAATGCGCGGCTACTTAATTTACATTGTAATTTCCGTAGACGTGATTTGTTTAATATTATAGTCATGATAAATCGCGGTGTTAAGAAAGGAAAACAGAAACGACTGCATTAATTGGCACGTCGTTCTGGATTCTGGATAACTGTCGTCGCCATACGAGGGCAAAAGTGAAACCTTCCTGCATAGGAACTAGGTCTCTGCACTTGAATTTCCAGTGCACGATATGTATATACATGTTAATATTCTACTGAAGAATAATAATGCAAACTCGACAGTTTAATATTATAGTATGACCAAACTTAATTATAATATAAAATTTGCATTGAACTTAAATATATTTATACAGTATATAAAAAATTATATATAAATAGACATGATGTTTAATTATATCTCTAAAACACTTTTCATGTGCAGCAAGAGAGAAAAGTTTCTCCTCGAATTCATTATATTTTAATTTGCGAAAGAAAGTTGTATCTTAGTTTAAATACAGAGGAGACGCTAGTAGATTCTGTGACACAATTCTTTATTTTATTATTACCCCTTTTCTTATTTTTAATGCCATTATGATTATATGGTATATGTGTAAAATCTATGCTGTATACCTTTTTTATAAAACTTACATCAGCATAATCTATTTATCTACATACGCGCCGTTATTTGTGGAAAACGTGAAGTACTTTGTAATTACTTCGTGATAATTGCATTAAAATAACAAGAAACGGATTGCATTGCAGGCTCCGATGGCGCCGGATGCGGTTATCCGGGTGCACCGGCACATAGTACTGTACGTTTCAACTTCAGAGGTATCGACGACGTCATAGACGAGGAGGATGCTCTCCTTAAGGAAACCACGTTTGCGGAAGGCACCACAGCTATATATTCCTGTGAACGAGGATTCGAGCTTCTAGGACCAGCGAGGAGGGAATGCCAAGCCGAAGGCACGTGGTTGCCGGAAGGCGTGCCATTCTGCGGTAAGTGTCATCCATTTTTTGATTTTTGAGTGATACTCGTAATTAAACATAATGTGATTTTTTTCTGATTGGCAATATTATACAATAAGATTTGCAATAGTTTATCGCTACGCGTAATAGTGTTTTATCAGAACGTTGATATCAAAAAGATAAGCTATACAGGAATAATGCTGGAATAATTATTTACGATTTCGTAAATTACAAATTGCAAATTAGTAATTATTTATTATGATATGATTTACATGATATAATATAATGATATTTGCAAAAGCATAATTAAACGTATTTCACGGCAAATATCATTATACATAGTCCTTACACAAAGTGTCTCAGACACTTCTTCTTTCTTCTTTTGATCTTTTCTGAATTTTGAGTGGATCTCTTTGATAAATTTTCAATTTTATAAGTAATGTTTAATTTAAAAACCTAAATATTAAAAATACATTGTCAAAAAGTAAAAGAGATTGCATTTAGAAAAAAATGCGGATAAAAGTAAAATTTGGTTTCTTCAAATATTTATACATTTTTAATTATCTACAATTCAAAAAGTAGTAGTTTTTCAATGTTTTCGTGAAGGAGAAATTGAGTTCAAGCTGGACAAGGAATTCGTAAGGAAAGTATGACTGAATAAGTCTGGGACACACTCCGCATAGGATGGGATATCTTCAGAAATACGGAGAGAAAGAGAGAGAATAGTCCGCCTTTCTATAATCACATTAACGGACAGCCGATGACGTTCGGTTGTATTTGCGTTCCCTGTTTCGGGGAGGCAAGTGACCCGGTTTACACGTGTCCTTGACCGAGCAGGTCCGACGCCGACGACGACCACGACGGCGACGATGACGACGACTGGCACAAGCAGTGCCATGCCGGAACACGCCGCGCCGGTGGGGGCAGTGCACCGTTAACTCTGAACCTGTTACCGCCTAAGAGCGCCCGCGGCCTTCCCAACCTCGCGCGCATTCCTCGAACAGAGACCTGCCAGACTCTTTCGTTGTCCTTGGACCGGGTCGAACGAATTTACTTCGCGCGATCCCGGAAGCACCTTCACGTCTTCCTCTATCGGAATTTTCGTTATGCCGCTTCCATCACCATCGCCTATTGATTAGACCCCGACCCTAAATTTGTCTTTATTGCTTTTATTTTGGACGAGTAAGCTAAAGGAAATACTTAGCTTATCTAACGCGAGATGGAATATTAATTCTCTTTTAACGATGCCTATATGAAACCCATCGAGCCCGAAGACGGCTATCACGTTCATTAGCAAGTTTACTTCACGAAGTATGTATCTTACGTGTTTTTCCTATACACGTGCGTATGCTAATACTCGCGCTTCTCACTAGCGAGAGATATCTAACCGGTAATGGGGTGCTTCGTATATTCCGTGCATATGCTATAGATGCAATTACTTATCGGCGGAATGCGTTTTCTAACCTTGTGCGTTCGATCATCTCAGGAATGAGGTGACCGATTCTCCGTCCACTATTTCTCGATTGAATGCATTGACCACAGAGTAGACCAAATGCTTACCAAGCTGAAATTTAACAGATTATATTGAAATAATATCTGAATAATATCAAAGCAGAGAATTATTATGAACATTTGTATTTTTTGCAAGTAGATAATATTTATAAGGGAGTTATAAATATTATCTACTTGTAAAAAACACAAAAATGTTCACAATAATTCTCTGTTTTGATATTAATCAGATATTATTTCAATATCTGTTAAATTTCAACTTGGTAAGCATTTGGTCTACTCAGTGGTCAGTGCATTCAATCGAGAAGTAATAGACGGAGAATCGGTCACCACATTCCTGAAATGATCGAACGCACATAGTTATAAAATAGTCGTATAATATTAAGTAAACATAGCTATTCTTACATATAATTAATATAAATAATCTGTTAACGAAGAAATTTCAAGAAAAATAATTTGTAAAATAGACCGAGATTTCTACATTTACTATGCTATAAATTATTACGAGATATCATCTTAACCTGTTTTCTAAAAAAAAAACTTGAAAACTTTAGAGAAGAAACTAGATTTAAAAAAAGTAAAGTAAACCGTGAACGAATCCATTTTTTTATTTTGTTAGACAGTCGTGCAATTAACTGATGACTGAATGAAATGCGCGAGCCTCCGGAAGTGCACAACGTCGTTCTTCCTTTTAGCGATACAATTCTTGTACGCGTTCTCGCGCGAAACATATCGAAGTGAAAGAGCATGCGCTCGGAGAGAATCGCTCCTGATGAGATCTCACGGCCACGCTCCGCGAATTCAACGACAGGCCGAACTGGTCCAGGATCACGAGAAAAGTGGCGCCGTGTTGTGGGCGGAAGTGGGTCGCGCGGATTACGAGTACACGATGTCGACACGCCCCGACGATCTCAAGGACTGTCTCTTCGTGGCGTGAGCCAAGCAGAACGCGAGAAAGAAAAAAAGGGAAGAGAAATGCGTTTGTCAAGTGCCGACGAATCTCCCCTAATAACGAATAATAATATACTTAATATTAATTACGATAAGTAAAATAGATTGGATTACTTACAAGGGAACCTCGCGAAGTGTCAAATTCTGATTTTAATGAAACTTGGTACACTTTGAGATCACATAAATAGATGAATTTAGAAATTATCAGTTGGTGCTAAAAAACGGTTTAAAGGGATAAATCCACCCCTTATATGTAAATTAATTA
>NW_012027062.1:2354051-2413049 GCF_000956235.1 Wasmannia auropunctata
AAAAAATTTTTTGAAAATAATCATTTAAAAAAAATTCCATTAACGTAAATGAATAAAGACAATTTTACTATAAAACTTTTGTATACAACATTTTTTGATATCTTGAATAGTTTTCGAGATATAACAAAAGAAAAAAAGAATTAATTTACATATAAGGGGTGGATTCATCCCTTTAAACCGTTTTTTAGCACCAACTGATAATTTCTAAATTCATCTATTTATGTAACCTCAAAGTGTACCAAGTTTCATTAAAATCAGAATTTGACACTTCGCGAGGTTCCCTTGTTAGTCTTTGATTTATTTTACGAATGTCTACTCATATGTAGATTTCACAATTTTTTCGGGTTGAATCACAAGTAGATCTTGCTGGAACGTTAACAATGCTCTGACACTTTCATCCATCAATGAACACTTTGTATGCTGCGCAGAATATTAATAATCGATCTTGTAATACACTGAAATAATAAAGTTCTTACATCAAATCGACGTTCCACTTTGTAAATGAAGGACGTGTAAAGAGTGTATGCGCCGCAGCGCAGCCGGTACAATAATTAATACAAATTAATCCCTGATAGTTAATCTCTGACGCGGTAATAAACTTTTTAATCGACCGTGAGATATGAGATAGTACACGTCTCTCAATTATACATACACGTCAAGTGCGTGTGCATTGTCGTGTTGAAGATAAATGGTGTCTAGAAAAGCATTATTAAGATATAGGCAGTCTGATAAATCAGCCGATCGAGATTAACTGCAGCCACCGACGATGATGAACGCAATTTTTTTGTCAATGCGCGACATTCTAGACATATCTAAACGGCGTATCTTACTGGAACAGGATTATAGGTCATGATTCTCGACCGATTAGAAGGAAGAAAAGGGACAAGGTGCGAGTGAAACTGCCTTGATCAGAAAGGCGGAACATTACCTCGGAAATTATTTTCGAATTTCACGGTCTGCATATAAAAATCGTTAACGACTTCTTAACCCGAATGTTTCAAGCACTCAACTCTATTCTGGTGCGATAATGTTGCCAATTAGCCTCAGCAAATTTTGACACTTAAATATGTTTGTGACACCGATCCTTCTATTATACATTTTTCTATCTCTTTTCAATCTCGTGTTTATCTAACATCAGCATGTGTCATGTTTGCTGATTAAATACGTTGCTTTCGAAAAACAATAAAATTAATACGAATTAAATGAAACTATCTTCTAATCAGTTACACATATTTCTCGCGTCTAGAAAGCAATTCTCTCGATTAAGATAATATATTGCAAGTGTCCAGTGAATATTCTCGTATATCTTAAATAATAATTGAAAATCTATGGAAAAGAATATCACATATAATGTATTACATTTTGTGTATTATGTTATATTTATTTTATACGTATATTTGTTAGTATAAATTTTCTTTTTTAAACAAAAAATAACTTTATCAGAATGTTGTATTGATTTACTCTGATTGACTCTGTAATAATTTTTATATATAAACAGCGCATCCGTAAATCTGGGAATTGTAAGACGTTAGATTTTAGAATAAACTGCCGTTAGATATCTATGATAGTGCAGGTTCGGTAGTTCAGTAGAGCAGAATCTGACACATTCCAGCGGTAATCTTCATACCTATTTCCCGAGGCAAGAGGAAATACCGCTGATTGATGACGTTGTAATGGTATTTCTTGCGCGGGGCAATAGCCATCGTACATTCGCGGGCGTTTCTTCGTCATTATTTTGACGATCGCGCGGCAAGCGTGCGCGCGAGCAGTGTTTGCACAAAATTGCTCGACTGCCCACCCAAGACGGTCGCAACAGTTTCTCGTGATCCGCCGACCGCGAGAGCAGGTTGCCACTTGCGCAACTGTGCGTGAACTTGACTTTTCGAACGTATATCTCTCGTTCGTCTTCCATAATAGGTACGCGATATTTCCGCAAAGAATCCATTTGCGACCGGACTTCCGGACTGGATGACGTTATGAGGGGGAGATATACAAAAGGCTTCAGTATCGAGCATCAGACTTTTAAATTTCGGATCTGGACTCGAAATTTGCCAGACTCAAGAAAAAAGAAATAAAGTATAAAGTCTATAAATATATTTAATATAATACTACATTAATATTATTCAATATGTTTATAGCATTTTCTAGTATTTTTTAGAATTTAAAAAGTTTATTTCTTAGTTTCAAAAATAATCGATATTAAATTCTTGTTATATATCAAATGCAGGTTTTACTTCTCTTACACTTTTTTGACTTGTTTTGATTTTAAACGTTCTATCTGACATTTCCGTTCCGAGAATATTCTGAAATAATTAATGATTCTATCGAGATAATCTTCTCATAAATTCTACAGAGTTTAACTATACATATATAAAAATGTTTCAAGTTAGAGAGATTATACGCCATGGTAAAAAAAAAAAGAAAGACTGCGTTTATCATCCGGCAAATGGCATAGTAAAACTTTAAGATAGACATAAAATCGACGCTTGTCTATGAAACGTTTCCTGTTTTTTTTTTCGATCTTAAAAATACATAAATACTTCGCATATTGCGAAAGTAAGATCGCAACTTTCTTTTTCAGTACTCAATAAAGAACTTTCTGATCGCGTTATGAATCGTTTAGCTTATGCAAATTGGGATATCGCTTGTTATTATTGTAATAGAAGCGGTTCGATGAACTTAGCAATTTTAACGGGGGCAAACGTTATCTCCTATTGCGTCGTGAATCTCTTTGCATCATTAGTATTCTCGTCATGATAGAAATATGGCGGACAAGGATATATGGACAATTAGTAGTCAGCGTGGTATTACCTTGCCTTGAAAACCAAACTAGAAAAATTGTATATGAACGAAGCCTTGCAATGAAAAATAATGGAATAGTCATACAATAATAACGCAATTACAATTCATTTCAGGGACATTCTATTTTTTTTTTACAATATTACATGTAAAAAAAATTAAGTAGTGTCACTCCGTGAAATTAAATCATATAACGCAATTATCAGTTATTGAAACTGCACATTATTTTTATTCTTTTATACAAAATATTCTTAGAATTAAATAAATAATGTTTATTAACCTTGATCTTAAATGTCAGACTTAAGAATTTCGTTTTACATAACTTTCATTTTTGTTGCCTTAATTTTGATTATCTTCTTTAACACTATAAAGTTTTTAATTAAAACATTACTTCATAAATATTTTATTGAAATAATTTATTGGCGTAAACACTATGCGTAAATATTTTTATATTGGAATAATTTACAAATACAGTTTTATTATAGAAATCGCAAAATCAATTTAATCTTAGAATAAAAGACATTACTGTACATGATTACAATTATTAGGTTGAAAGGATGTACAGTTGAAGACTGTTCTTCGTATCTCTCGTTACGCGATATATCGACGGAAACGATATAGCAAGGCAAAAACCTTTCGCGTTTGCGTGTATAAGAAATAACTGTAAATTATGAGGTAGGTATGGCGTGCATACGCATACGTCTTGTGGGAACGTGCGCGGCATACGTGGATCTTTCATGGGGGGCGCTAGCCAGTATGTAGGTTTAGGTCGAGAATGCATCGATTGTCGTTTTATGTGCCAAACCGACGACGCCTATCCGATAGAATCTCGATTGCTTCGTTAGGATGATTGCGTACAACAGACACGTCTTGATGGAGATTTTAATTTAGCCGCACATCTATGTAGGCACGTATATATCTTTAATTGAAAATTTTACGATAAAAGCATTAGTCACTTTTTAAAATAAGTAAAATTCATTCATTTCATGTCGATCACGAGCATACTAAATCTAGATAGTTTGCAATTGCAATTCATTTCCGTTTAGATTGTCTACGCATGCCATTTCTAGCATTTTCACGTGGCTAAAGGATCGATTTTTTTTCATTGAATTTTTTAATACTGACACCAGCTGCGTTATTCCTGTCCGGAATCGATTGTGTAACTTGACGCTTTCCTATCTCCAACGGATTCTAAGTTTTCTTCCGCACAGACTGAATACAATTCCGCAGAATACAATTAAGTCCGAAGATTAGTCTTAGCGAATAAACCTAACCGCTCTTTCCCAACGCGTTTATCTTGGAGCATCTTGGAGCATCTTGGAGATGCGCTTGATGCATACGGGTGGATTTTCAGTAAATCCTTTGTTTTACACATCGGACTTTTGCATGCGATACGCTCATCGTCTTGTCTGTGCATCTCCCGATTGTTCCACGCAAGATTCCATGAGATACTTTGAGGCCGTGGTAACAGATTGCGTACAGAAACGCGCGTCTCGCGTGGTATGTATCTCAAAAACTGCGCCACGAAATGCTTACACAGAGCAAATTACGGATTATACCGATCACGAGGAACGTTGCACATGCGTGAGAAATTAGCGCATTGCAATCGGCAAATATTTTGCAACGGTAATTAGATTAGATTATTATATCTATCCACTTTATCTATCTATCATATTATATAGAGGAAATACTTGTCATTTTCTTCCGAGTGCTACACATTAAATCTCCATATAGCATTAATGATAACGCAAATGGAGAAAGTCGTAAAGTACCTTCTTGATATATACCGTGATTCAACCGTAAATATAGCATAACTTAATCTCAAATGATTATCAAGCGTAAAACACGATACTCCGGATTAGCTCATTTATATTCGATCACGAGTATAAATGAGTTAAATGTCATTATACGATGTAATACTCTTGCAAAACGCAAGAGCATTGCGGAGAGTCTAATTGGTCTCGGTGACTATCAAGTAAAGAATGATATTGGCTTAGCTCATTTATACTCGTGAACGAGTATAAATGAGCTAAGTGTCATTATACTATAATGTAATACTCTTGCAAAATGCAAGAGCATTTACGGAGCAGTTACGGGGACCCGGCTGATTGGTCGGTCCAGCACAATGAAGGATACCGATTCCATCGCTATATAAGCTTGGATTCTGATTAGACATGATTAAGGCCGGTGCGTATCGCGGGCCAGTGGCACGCATCGCGCCGTCATCGGCATCGCACCGGCGCCGATAAAATTCTCACGTTACGGTACAGTAAAACTACCGCAAGGCCGACAACGTGTTTGCGAATGTGCGCGGCACTTGCTGCACAAAACTTGGCGATGGCCACCGATGGCCGTGGTCTCCATCTGCGTGCGTGCCGTACGGCTATTCACCCGTGCGGCAGCGCGGCGCGGCGGCGGCGGCGGTGGCGGCCGACCTTCTTTTTATCGGACGGATATGGCAATGAGTTAGAGTGATTTTCTCACAGGGAATTATCGCCGCGTCACTGAGGTATGCGCTGGACATAAAAAAAGACGAAGAAACGAGCTAGCACAGAGTTATGTACGCATATGCCTGCCGCATGCGAATCCGATCATCTGCCGCGTCCGTCTTTACCTTATAATCACGCAGCCGCCCGCTTAATTTATGGATCAACTTTAGAACGTGGCGCGATGTAATCTCATGCCTGTCTTCTGTCACAATACGCTCGTTAACGGGGATTTTAATCGAGCACTTCATATCTATTAGGGAGGCCAGAAGCAATTGGTGAGGAATCGGTTAGAGAGAAGAATTCGAATCAGTTGTTATCATACATTTGGGGACACAAATTCAAAGGGCGCAAGATGCTATCACCATCAGCCTCATCGGATTTATTTACGTCATGCCGTTGCACGAAAAGGTCTAATTATAATCTTCCGGCACCTGCGGAAGTAGTCCATTTTGCCACTAATTATCGAGCATGACCAATCAATTTGTATTAATTCTCCTTTGCAGTTCTGAACGTGGCAGGCGGCAAAGCGCCGATGCAGTCCAGCAGCGCGGAGGGCGGAATTCCGCAACGCGCAGTCGACGGAAGCAGCGGCCAGAGATACACGCCGCAAACCTGCACCCTGACGAGGCCCGAGCGTAGACCGTGGTGGTACGTGAACCTGTTGGAACCGTACATGGTGCAGCTGGTGCGACTGGACTTCGGCAAGCCGTGCTGCGGTAAGTAATACCGTATATTTCTTCGCGCTTCGCCGCTTACGAGAATTTACCGTTTTGCGTAATAAATGAACTCTTGCAAATCACAGACGATATATTTCTACACCCTATCGTTCAACATTCAATGAGCTCGTCCAGCGTGTCGCGTGTCCCGTAAAAACATCAACTTCGCAAGTTGAAAACAACTTTGGGCGATCTAAAGTCGCGTTCAAAGAAGGAAATAAAGACGTTAGGTAGGGGATGAAATTTGAAACGTCAAAGCGTGATTTTTGGTGATATTTTGAAATTATTTCATTGTGTATTTTGAATTTCAACTATTATAACTGGTGAAATTACGAAGAATTTATAGATACGGAGAACTTGAGATAATCTGAATACTCTCTGGTAGATTTTAATGCTAAATATAACGATAGACGTGTTAACGTTCGAAAATATTACCCGGTACTGGTCAAAGCAATGATTAAGAGAGCGAACCGCGGAAAATTGGTATTTGTACTGCGGTCTTCAAGCGGCGATTCGCTCTGTTTCCAATTATTGCTCCGAACGAACGGTCGCGAACCATTTCTTTACAGCAGGGCGATTCACGGCGTTAAAAGGTCTGTCATCGAGTCTAAAATATGAAAAAAGTGGCGAACGATCGTAAGAAAGAACGCTATGGCGTCGGTAATTGGACCTTTGCCGTTCATGCCAGTGGTTTACGAGCGCATCAAATCACAGTGTCTATTTTCTTCGCGGTGTCAATCTCGCGGGTATTGAATCCAACGCTCGTTATATGATATTATGTCGTTCGACGGAATAAATCAGTAAAAAAAAGCGACGGTGCAGAAGAGCGTTTTCCGCGCGCTGCAGTTTGCCGCTCCGTTCTGTAACGAGCGTATAAGCTAAACATGCTGATAAGCGTGGATGATAAAGTCTCTCGGTATGAATTGTAATACGAGACTCAGGCTGTCGAGATAGAATTCCCGCGATACCGTAAATATTCCGTCCGTCGTCCGGCACTTTCGTTTCCATAGCGCGTTTTCTCGACTTTCTATCAATAAATAGGCATTACTGGGATAATTACCGGTAACGCACTGCCCGCCAGCGAGATGGTTTCGCGATCGCGAAATTCATCCAACGTTGCCCGCCTACGCTTGAATTATAGTATTTTAGATTGAATTACATTAAACAATTTTGTACAGACCACTTGGAAAGCATATTAATTATATAAATAATTATGGTAATCACTTCTCTCTTTTTCATTTCTCTTCATGTTTTCTAAAATTTGCTATTTATTCAAAAATATACGATATATAATTAGTTTTTTAATACACTCTAATGCTGCAGGAATGTTATCTATTCGAATTTTAATATCGAAAGATTTTCATAAAATAAATCAAGGAAACTTAAACTTCCTAATATTAAATTTATTCTATTTTACCTTATTAAAAAAATGTTAATTCTTATAACTTGCTATTTTACTTTCTATATGTTTTCTATTTGATATATTTTATATTTGCTGCATAATTTATGCAATATTGTGTAGATCGAGATGATGATAATACCATAATGATATTTTATAGTCAACGCTGTGCAACTTTGATACAGACTGTAGTTGATCGCGTTCTCGCGGCAGCGAGATGAATCTCGATGCGGTCCATCCTCAAAGATATCGACGCTTCAGTGAGCAGTCGATCTGAAATCACGATTGTGAACAATCGATCGTTGGGGACTATAGCCAATGATGCTTTCGACGTAAAACAAATGGATCGAGAGTTTCACGCGCGTTCACGGAACCGCAAAAATTCATCTTATATTGTACAAACGATCCGTAAAATACCATCGTAAATTCGCACTTCCTTCCCCTTCCATCGACCCGGTCGAAGGCCCTGCTTGCATGCGAGATCATTTAGAAACTCTTCCACGATGAAAGTGAGAGTCTTTCCACTTTCAATTGTTAGAAAACCATCGCAATACCATCTCCCGCGGTACGCCGCATGCATTTTTCAGCGGTGTCCGAGAAACACGAGCTCAATCATCAATCAACTCGAAGTTATCACGTATATTTAACTCTGAAACTGAATACGTCGTTTTGCTATTTTTCTTTTCCTTAATGATTTAAGTAATATTATATAAATGTAATACGAATATAATATATATAATTTATCATTAATTATTTAATCATTACTGCACAGGAAAAAAACAAATTTCAATCTAGTCGCAACTGATTAGCAACAGGAAGTTTTGCGGATTAATGAAGTTCACACATTTCCGGAATTCCGCAGATTCTATCAGGTGCTTTTCCACTAATAGGCCTCCGCGCAGAGCTGGAAAATTCGCGTTATCGTTTCGAAAGTTCATCCGCTCGGGAGTAACTTTCACCGTTAAACGAGTGATAATAATGGCATTGTCGGTGCTGGACGCGCGCGCAAGGCGGGAGCAAGAAACGAGAATGTTTCGTTGTCCAGGGAAAACACTCTCGGCCGTTCCTTCCTCATAAAGTAAAAGTATTTCCATCTTTTTACGAGGAGATCACCCATCAGCGGTAAATTAGCGAGAACGCCTTAATTTATATGTATCGGAAAGCGATATAAGAGCGATGAATTCGGAATCATGCGAGCGAGACGGCGGAGTGGATGGATTGTTAACGACTTCCGTGTCGCCGCGTTCGCACAAAATTCGCCGGGTAAACCGCACGCCGCGCCGCGCCGCGCCGGAGAGAGATGAATTATTCAAATGCGATAATTGACGATCGGCCTTTTATACGCTCGCGGATGGAGACGCGCGCGAGTTGAATCGCCGTGCAAGGTGGAGAGATGAAACAATAGCCGGCATAATGCAATCCGTTTTAAGCAGCTGTTTAGTTACGGCCCAGCACCGAAGAGAGATACTTGACGATAATTCTCATGCCGGCTCCGCAGTCCGCACGACCGCTCATAATTGAACAGACGGCGCATTACAATTACTTCGGCCTCTCTGCGTGAAAGAGCAGCTTTCACGTTACGCCTCAGCGGCGAAGAAGAATCGATTCGTTCAATTTCGACAATAAACTGCATTATTAACGCTCACGTATACCAGATCTTCATTGCTGTTAATTATCGTAATGCAAATAATGAGCTGAAGAACCAAACAGCATCGGATTTTATTACAGGTGCGCTTGTTAATTTAGTACGATAATTTTTCCTGAAAGATCGAGGAGGCAATAATAATTTTTCTCTTAATTAAGATGAAAAGGAGCTTTGGACGGCGCGTTAAACTTTGATGACGTATGTAGACAGAAAACAAAGTGTCTTACGCACTTGAACTTAATTCACGAGAAACTCTTAATATCAAATGTCAAGCAGTTTTCTATTTAAGTTTTTTTCTTCTTAAAGTTTAAATACGAATGATTAACGTGATTTAATACGATTAGACGAAGTTAGATAAAACGTAATTAATCTCTAATAATTAGAGCACTCGACATTCGTGATTGATAAGCAGACAGCGATCTCTCTCGCTGTCTGCTTATTTTTTTTTTACGCTGCTTGTTTTTTTTTTACGTACGACACCGGTTGGAAGGCGCGAGCGTGCATGTCTCCCGATCCTTTCCCGATACTCGAGTTTCTCCTTTCAACCTCATGTTGCTCCTCACTCATGCGCTACATGTCCACGCACTCATTACAGGCGAGAATAGCGGCTCTCGCGCACGTGTAACAGGAAAGCTCTCGCAACCGTATCGTATACGCGCGTGTCTCTTAACGCGAGCGTTTTACCAGACGGGAGACTGTCGCGCGAGTTCGAGTCCGCGATTCATCATTGCAGGAATGGAACGATGGAAAGTATATAATTGCAGCGGTTTGCAACTCTACGGACGGGCGTCGGCGGGCGGTTGTCCATAGCCGGTCACAGTCGGACTATCATCTGGGTCAGAAGACGTAGCGCGCTCGAGATGATTTTATACCCGTTCAGATACTTATAATCGGCACGCGTTCTACCCTTTAAGCTAAACCGCAAATGAAAGTCTGTATTCAGCCACGGTTCTCGATTTACTTTAATCCGGCAAAATTCATATTAATACAGCTACAATCTATTTAGATATGTACGTCTTCCAAGTATACTTTCCAAGTTTCGTATGATATTTTTTTAATAGATCGTCACTGGATTGTGAGAAAAGTTAGAGTTTGATTGAAAATTAATAATATTTAATTAATCGCAACTTCAAACAACTTCGTTATTATGTCTTGAACTTGTCGCGGCGATTTTAATACTTATTCGAAATTGAATTATGTGTCCAATTTTATGTCCTAGCAGAATTAAAGAATATATATTTGTATGCGGTAATAAAGTAGAGAAAAAAAAATTATATGAAGTGTTTTCATTATATCAATAATGCAATATTTGCTTTTAAAACAATTTGAATTATCAACTATTATAATAGAGTACAGATGTATGGACAGGAAGTAGTTTTAATGAACTGTTTTACATGACATCGTTCGAAAGTCTCATAAAGAGGAATTCTTTAATTTATACATAACTATCAGAGAGCTGCGTGCGATTATTATAGCATTGACACAGATTAAACTAACGTCTCGTATCATAAATGTATGTCATTAATTACATGCATGAGCGCAGGCGACCATTTCTTATAGGGGACTCGATAATTACAGTCATAGGCTTAAGCCCATAATCTTTGGAGTTTTCCTTTAGTGAAACTATACGTTATTCCGGCATGCAAATGACTTTGGATCGCCGTATCTTGCCACGAGATATTTGCACGACGATATTTTTTGATAGATATCTAAGACAGGCATGAGATAAAAATATTACGCGATCGAAGATGCCCGTGAGTTTTAATTAGCAAATCGTTCAACTGGTTTTCAGGCGACGGCAGCCCTGGCACCATCATCGTCCGAGTTGGTAACAATCGACCAGACTTAGGAACGAATCCCGTTTGCAATCAGTTCACCGGATCTCTGGAGGAAGGGCAGCCTCTCTTTTTGCCTTGCAACCCGCCGATGCCCGGAGCTTTCGTCTCCGTGCATCTGGAGGTTTCCGGACCCGCCGATATTCCCGTGCAATTGTCCCTGTGCGAGGCGTTCGTCTATACCGATCAGGTAGATTTAAGTGATTTAACAGTTGTGCAACAACTAGGTCTTACGTCAGAACGGAAATAAATACATTTCTCCCTCTTTCATCGAAGCGATGGTGATTAATTGTGTAAAAAAATAATAATAATAATAAACGCAGGCCTTGCCGATCGAGAGGTGTCCTCAATTCCGGGACCAACCGCCAGGATCAACGGCGACTTACAACGGCAAGTGCTACATATTTTACAATCGCCATCCGCTGATATTCCAGGAAGCTCTAGCTTTCTGTCACGCGCGAGGTGGCACCCTCGTGGATGAGAGCAATCCAGCTCTGCAGGGATTCATTTCCTGGGAACTATGGAGGCGGCACAGGTATATAATTCATATATATATACAGCTAATGTATAGAGATCTATGAAAGTTAATAATAATACGTAAAAAGAAAGATAAAAAGATTATCACGAGTGACGCGAAGAAGTTTTGAAGACATTTTAAAGAAATTTTAAAAATTGACTTCTGAAAATCCGAATTTTATAATTAAAACACAATTGAATAAGTGGAAACTAAAAATATTATATCGAAAAATTTTACCTATTTAAATGATCGTCTGTTTGGAAAATAATAAATGGAAATTTTCTTGATTATTAACGAAGGAGCGACACGTCCAGTCAGTACTGGATGGGCGCAGTTAGGGACCAGAAGGATCGATCGTTGTGGAGGTGGACCGGAAGCGGCGAGGAGGTATCCGTTTCGTTCTGGAGTCTGCCGCATGGTACTGAGGAAAATTGTGCTCGATACGATGGCAGTAGAGGCTGGCTTTGGTCTGATACACCTTGCACAGCCCGGCTTAATTTCATCTGTCAGCATCGTGAGTATCATTTTGCTTGCCATACATTTGCATTCCTACTCTTTAAGCGACACTCCAGAAAAGACATTTTCATGTAGTGTATTTAAAAGCTGTCTTGGCTGTGAGACTCTATGAGAGTCTAACATTTTATGCCGAGCTGAAATTTTTAAACAAATCGCGAGAAAAAATTTTACTGTTCTATCTAATTGTAAGCAGTGACGATCGTGGCGCGAGAGCTGCGTGTCGGCTTTCTATGCCAAAGACCCAGTTTCCACTTAGAATAATACAACTCTAAATCGGTTTTAATCGATTTGGAAGCAATCAGGAAGGTCTTAATAGGCCGTTCAGAACCGGCATTAAAACTGTAGATCGCGTATGCAAAAGAGATCGTCCACGCGCTGACAAGCGTATAATAGCACGTGAAGAATATCTATTGTAAGATTATACAATTAATATTTTTTAAGAAATAGATAATAGTCCAATAAACTTTTAATTGTAATTTGTTGACCAAACGAATTTTTCTGTATGATTTCTTTTAAAGTTATATTTTGTTCTCATTTGAAGTTTTTAATCTATTTATTGCTTGAAACTTTGTTTTTAATATTTTTTAAAAGCACTTCTATTGTGTGCTATTTCATTATTAAAAGACTATTGCTTTATTGAATAGAAGAATAATGACAATACTTTTACATTTTTAGAACCACAGGCTTGTGGCAGACCCGAACAGCCACCAAATTCTACGATGGTGGTGACCAGCGCGTCGGCCAAGACCCCCGGCGTATCCCCCGTATACGAAGTCGGGGCGACCGTGGAGTACAGTTGTAACGTGGGTAGCCTCCTGATCGGACCGTCGACCCGCACTTGCCTAGACACCGGTTTCTACAACGAGTTCCCGCCTGCGTGCAAAAGTAAGGAAACACGATTGTCGGGGGGAACTGTACTCGAATGAAATCATCGCGAACGCGGTTAGCATCGTTATGCGCTCTCGTTGTTTCAGATATCGAGTGCGGCTATCCCGCGAGCATAACGAACGGCGAATACACGCTCATCAATAACACCGTCACTTATCTCAGCCAAGTGCATTATACCTGCTTGGAGGGATACGAGATGACCGGTAAGTATTACAGTCAATCGCGACCTCGTCGTAATTATTCACGGCGCATTTGTGGTAGAGAGCGAACATTTCGTATAAAATCGTCCGTGAGAAATGATTTTAAGCCGATCTCTGCGTCCGCAGGACGTGCCCGATTGACTTGCGACATCGACGAGCGTTGGAATGGACCACCGCCGCGATGCGAGCCGATTGCCTACTGCAATCCACCGACTGTACCGGAACACGGTTCTATCGAGAAGATACAAATTGGCGATCAAGTAGTGGCGAGGAGTAACTACAATCGAAGCCAACTGGCTAGTACCACCGTCAGCTATTTGTGTATTAAAGGCTACCGGCTACTAGGTCCCCGGCAAATATCGTGTCAAAGTTCCGGAACATACGATCGTCCCGCACCTACCTGCACAGGTACTTTTTTTATTCATTTATAATAATAATAAAAGCCAGAGTTTTTTATTATAGATCTTTCAAAAGAAATAAATTTTGAAAAATTATAAAATTGAAACTTTTTTATTTAACTTCTGCAACCTGCAGAAAACAGATTTAATGTAACGACAATTATATATGCTAAAGTTTAACAAACATTCGATAATAATAATTACGTTCGACAAATAATATTTCTAACATTTTCATGGAATTTCAAATAATAAAAATTGAGTGTTATGTCATTCAGTCGTTTATCAAATTACAATAATAAATTATAACAATAAATATTAATACTGCACGGAGAGAATTTTTTTTTTAATTTACCCTGAAAATCATGTTAATTGTGGGACAATATAGTATTTAGGCAAATTTTACTGTGCACTACAATAAATTTTACTGTATTTTACTACTGTAAAATTTATTGTAACGCACAAAATTTGCCTAAATACTATATTGTCCCACAATTAACATGATTTGCAGGGTAAATTAAAAAAAAATTCTCTCCGTGTGTGTTTGCTGAAATTAATTGAGATATTTAGAAAGTAGAATATGTATATCCAACTGTGAACTTTTCTTTAACAGACGAGTCACGGATAACCATTTCTCCTCCTACCCGTACGACGGTACGTTCGTCCACTCCGAAACGAACGTATTACACTACGAAAACTAGGACCACGACGAGTGCGGCGACCACCAGTACGACTTCCTCACCGTCTAGAAATGTACCGAACACCGCGGAGCTGCCAGCGACGGTGAGGGAGACCGTCTCGAAGAGGCCGAGCATCGGTCTGAACAGACCGGCGTCTCCTTCGGTGCTCGACAGTGATCACCCGCAGGATAACGAGATATCCGGAAGCGGTGTGGACCACGCGCAAGCGGGAATCGGTGCGGGCGTACCGGAGCCATCTGGTCCCTTCCGGGTGGACAATGCTGAGCAGCCCAGCGGCACCCATCAGGCCAAATTGAACCTGGGGGCCGTGATCGCCCTGGGAGTGTTCGGCGGTTTTGTGTTCCTCGCCGCCGTGATCACGACGGTCGTTATCCTCATACGCAGGTAAAAAAAAAAAAAGTGACGCGTCGTCGTGCCATTGTTGTGCGATGATTCGACGCCGAGGATCATCGCCCAAGCATCCGCCCCGCGAACCCTTTCTGTTTTCTGATAGTATCATAACGCACTCTGATATACATAGATGACATTTGACCGGATTGTACATTGTATTGCTTAATTACTTTGTATTAATTTGATCTTTCTGTTCTCTACCGCTCTGTCTTCTTCCTAACTTATATTGTAATACATATATGCTGCATAATAATCTGGATCTTTCTCATACAAGATAATTTTGCTTACTCAAACCGCGTGTACATGATTCTCAGAGTCTTGATGTAACAAAAGAGTCTCTAACATCTCGAATAGAACTAGGGATAATAGTACATAATATTAGGGTTAATACTATCGCCCTTTCATTCATTTGATCATAAGCTTTCTGTAATTTAGCCTGTAATTTATCTTAAATGTAGTTTCAAATTATGCTTTGTAAAGGAAACATATTCTCGTTTTCTGATTGATCTATATAATGATTTTCTTTAATGTTATCGTTTACTTACCAATGGTTCTCAACATAAGTCATACGACCATAAAGACTCACGGCTTTTCACATTTAAAAAATGGAACATCGTCAGGGATCATAATAATTGAGTCATACCTTTTGTCAAGTCAAAGATAAGGATAACTGTAGATATAAACAAAAGTGACGTAGCCGTGATCGAAGTAAAGTTGAGAAACAGTGGTGTAAACGCGTCGCAAGACCTAAGATAGTAATGTCAGGGAAACGCGTGAGTCTCGTTGATAGTCTAGTCCGCCACGATGATGATTAACACAGAGTCCATTTGTGTATTGCGGTGGTTAGCGGCAGTGGCAGCGTCAGAGGAAGGCGCCACAGGGGGCTCGGTGGGGTTGGTGCGCTGAGGGGTGGCGGTAGTGGTGGCCTTGGGAGGGGCGACACCGGGATGCCCTCGCGTTGGTATACGCTACTCGCGCTGCCCTTCCCCGACCAGCACCTGGGGCGCCGCGACCTCACGGCACGCCGCGGTAGCGATCATCCTTACTCCTTCACCCTGTCGGCGGCGCATCGCGCCGGCTATTTCTCGAATCCTTCTCTGTAAGACCGCCATCGCCGCCCCTCTCTCTCACTCCCCGCCGTAAAAAAAAAAAGCCAGAGAAAAGAGAGAATCGTGTTCCACTCTAATAAAGCCTACAACCACCACTACCACCCCAACCCTCCACGCAACCAACGCCCACTACATCAATCATCATCACGTACCACCAACCAGCTACCACGCGCCACCCTCGCGAGTGATACTAGTCAAGGTAAACGAGAGCAAGGTTCTCTACTGAACACCTTCTTTAGCGTTAGCTCGTTTCGCCATCATGGCACGCCTTGCAAACTAGAAGATGATTTTGTAGTGCGTTGCACGCGCATTCGGACGCACCAACACATTGTTACAGAGCAGATGAATCTCCGCCGTGTATTCAAGAATTCTAGAAAGTGGTCATATATCCTGCCAATGGCACAAAGGTATCTAAAGGACGTCTAACAGGCGTTTTTTTTTTTATTAAAATAGTTTCAGTATTTTTTCTGGGATTATTTTATTCTCTTCGTTTTATTTCATTGTCGGGAAGAAATCGGCTACAGTATAGAAACGACTGCGGTCTAGAAGTCCTGAGTATCGCGCTGCGCAAAAATCGCGGCGGAAGATATATGTACAGTGCTTCTTACATGTCCTTTTCATGCCTGCAATACTTTTACCTATATTATAATCTCTTTAAAATTATGCTACGCTAGTTAGACATCTGCATTATATATATATACATATATATATATCATGGTACATATAAATATTTTATTATATTAACTATTTGTGCTCAGACAATCGTTTTCTCTTTTCTATCTCTCTATCTTCATTTTGATCGCCAGTAGCTTGAAAATCGCTTCGGGTTATAGTAACAGGAATATTCTGGGCTCTCTTCCGTTAATATATAAAAATGCAATGATCGGATTCGAACTTACTTTTATCCATTAAAAGCATACAAAATGCACCCGTTAAGAATCCGATTCGACTCTTCTCTCATTGCACGTAACGCTTTGCCTATTTGTTTAATTTGCTTTATGCCAATACGTTTTAATACTGCCGAATAAAATAAGTTACTTATAATTACGTAATAACTCAATACGAAAGGAAAAAGTTATTAATGTGTTTATCTTTTATGTAGAAATCGCGGAAGAAGCAGCAAACATTATCGTCACCGTGCATCGCCCGATTGCAATACCGTCGCCAGTTTCGATAGCAGTTCCTCGGAGAGTCGAGGAGGTCTGAATCGGTATTATCGCCAAGCCTGGGAGAATCTGCACGAGACCACCGGTCATAAGGCCGGCCATCCGCCGCTTCGTCGCAAGGAGACCCTGGATGAACCAGGGTACCGGGAGAACTTCCGCGGTAACAACACCGAGCGCGACGGCTCGGAATTGGTCGTCAGTGACGTCGCCGCGTACCCATCGAACAAACACGCCAGCGTCTCCGATAAGAAGCGTCATCATCATCACCATCATCATCATCACGGAAGCGCGACACCCGATTGGAGGCAGTCGCAATCTCATCATAGATACTAAAAAGAGAGCAAACTGTAAAACGGGCGAGAATCTTCGTATGTCTTCACTATGTCATCTGCGATCATCTCTGGTGACGATGAACCGTAGAGTGTATCCGTAGTGAACGTTCGCAACTGTCGCGGGTTTAAAGATCTTCCTTAATCGAGGGAGCACAGCGAATCTTCCATTAACATAAGTTGTTAGATAACATACTTGTTAGATAACGTCTTACAAGAAATAGAGAAAGTAATCCGAATATAGATCCTATTGTTCTGTTACGTTATAAATTATTTACCGTCAGTTTGTTACGAAATGTAAATATTATACTCACTGTAGCTTAAAAATAAGGATGATGGACAGTCGCTCGTCGTAAGGAAGGTAGTAGAAGTTGGTCAGCGGATATGCCAAAAAGCAAAGAAATAATATACAATAACGATCAAACACAGAGATGCAGTAACGTAACGCTTATCGATAAGTTATTGTAAGATCAGGGATTTATGTAACCGTTTACACGTTCGAAAAGATTTGTTTAAGAAGACACTGGATATCGGCAGAATTTACATCTGTTATGGGTACCTTGGCCTCGCTTTAAAAGGATTATTATGTTTCCAGAAAAACAGGATATTGCATATAGATATCATTAAGGGAAGGCCGATGTTATCCATTTAGGAATAGGAATAGGAATCTCGTGTTAACTGTTGTACACGAGTACGAGCTGCACGTTTACTTACACTCAAGTAAATGAGGATTTAAAGGCACAGTACAGCTATATATGAGTGTCGCCCATGATCGCTGATATACTTTCAATATACGCTGCTAGCGAGTTTGTATCATAAGTATGTAACACTTAATTATAATTATTATTAAACATCAAACATTTCTATCAAGCTCATTGAAATTGATATGTATTTAAGAAATAATGTAATTATTTACAATAGACTTTTATTAATTGACTGAGATAATTACATGCGAAGTAACTCTGTAGATGCATTTCCGTGATTCTATTTATCGTAAATAAATTACAATAGTGCCATTTGGGGCAAATTTGTTCGATTTATTGAAGAAGCAATTTTGTCACTTAAACATGGTACATGATAATGGATACTAGCGCATTCGTAAATTGCATATATAAGTATCATTAGATTTAAAATTTCACATTTATATGAAATTAGAATAAACGTATTTATATAAATATACATATGTATATAAACCTTCTTTTATCCTGCACAAAAAAAGTATAATAAAAAACACAGCATAAAATGCAACTATTAATATGAAATTTGATCAAAATTAAAGTTCAAACTAGATAAATTTTTAGTAATGCCGAATACGGTCTGAAGCGGATTAATGCTTAATAATAATTGTGAATCTTAAAATTTCCAGTTAAAGTAAACTGCGCACCGAACATTTGTCGGTCTTAAAATACAGCACCAAACTGAATCGTCTGAATCCGAATATAATATCACAATTTAATTAACAATTTAATAATTTTTTATGCCAACAAGCTTTTTCTTATTAAATCCTATAGAATAATTTACTGCGAAAAATACTAGCCAGGATATGAATCTAGACCTCTCTGTTCTCCGAACTAGTATCTTATTGTCCGACTACCAAAAATTACTAAATTCAAAAATTAAGCATCAATTAAGCATCCGCTTCATTTGGCATCATTGCATTTGGCATTACTAAAAATTTATCTAATTTAATGCAGTCTTCTTAAAATATTTGGAATATTAATAATTGTTCGGAACAATTTCAAAAAATTGGCATTTTTTAACGGCTTGAATATTTATGATATTTACTTATATAATATCACATGTTGAGAGCTTAATTTTGTATCCATTGCTTGATTAGACCTTTTATCTGTATTCTAGCCTCCTTTAGCTGAGGCATATCACGTTCGGATGGAGGATACATGTTTGCACAATGTGCAGTACCTTTAAATAAATTAAGTAATGTAGTTTTAGGAATTACTATATATATATATATAATATAATTATATTATATTTAATATAATATATTATATATATATATATATATATATATATATAATATAATGAAATATTTACAATACATTCGACTTACCTTTGATGTAAATAGCAGGCGCTTGTGGATTGGAAGATTGTATGATGCCGAGCACATGCCAAGGATCGATTGAACCATGCACAAATACTACATTTGTCACTTGTAGTTTTAATGCACCATACAAAATATTCGTTCGTGTGACAGCAGACTCCAATAAGTTCATGTTGTATCTGCAAAAGAACTCTCACGTTACATCAATATTCCATCACAAATAGAATATAATTTATTCAAGTGACAGCAAACCTAGGCCCGAAAATATCGATGCATTGCTGTACAAAAAATTCCACTGGGAAATTATCCCCAAACACTTTAGCCTGTCCAGTGGAGGTTTGGAAGAATCCAAACTCCGTACAAGTCTGATACATCCATTGACGTCCTACAAATATCATTTATGATTTGCTATTAACATCGACCACACATAACAAAGTAATTAAGATATTAAGTGCAATATTAATTTGCAATATGTATTAATTATGCAATATTAATTTGCAATATGCATTAATTATGCAATATTAATTTGCAATATGCATTAATTATACAATATTAGTATGCAATATCATTAATTTAAATGCATTACCTCCTTCCGCTTGCTCGCTAGCCCAGGTGACATTTCGAAGCTCATGAACCATCTTGTCATATCTATAATCTAAACACTTCTCGTTGGTAGCATTCAATATCATGTTGCTTACAGAAGCAAGTCTATCAATAGATTGTCCTATTTTCTCATCTGCTAGTATATCACATACGATCTCAATAGTGATATTAGCGGTTTGAGAGCTTTGACGATTGTCCTTATTGTACTGTACAACGCCAGCAAAGTTACTCGCCAATGTCTCATACAAGTTGGAAATATCTACTCTCTTTGTATGTCCAGGGTCAATTGGGTCACATAATCTGTGAAACACAAGCGACTTGTAGGAAAACACGAGCACTACCACTCGATCGATGTTCCACATCTCGGCAAATGTACTCACTTGAATTTTTTCTCTATTTGTTGTTGGCCAGAAGTATGGTGTAACATTGTATTGATTTGCGAGTTAGCCTCTTGTATTGCACCAACGCACTTCTCCGAATACTCTTTCAAAGCGTTCGTGACAACAATATAGTATTCTGCAATATAAAATGATTGGATATATTGCCCATACATGGCATACTTGTTAAAATTGTATCAATCACAATTACACCACCGGCAAAGTCAATCTGCGCTAGCAGTGGTCCACTAGCAGACACAGCCCCATGTACCAAGTGAGGGTATTTTGCGCGCATCCAAGCGGCCAGAGATCCACCGTACGAGCCTCCGAATACAATCCATTTAGTGTCATTTGAGAATTTGTATCCGATATTAACACTCTCGATAAAGTACGCTAAATCTGCTAGTGCCTGTTCTGAACTCAGGTATACCAAGTTCTTTATGCTGAGATCCCTGCAAGTATTTAGGACATGTTATATTTTTAAAATAATTTTCCCTTTTGCTTCATCTATTTTGTGTCCTACGTACGAAGTGGGGTGGCTTTTCCCATAAAAACGATGCTCTAGGTAGAAACACATTGCTCCAAATTCTTTGGCATACTCAATCCATTGACCCTCTATCATCCATTTCGCATTTGCAATACCTTCAGCACCGATCATTAAAAATATCGGGCCGTTAGGTTTATAAAAATCGGAATTAACAAAGTACCTCTGTAAAGAAGTAACAAATTATATGCAATAGTATAAGATATAAAGCAAAATAGTAAAAGCAAAGCTCAAAGTAATAATGAGAACTTTTTGATGAAATAATAAATGAAATATAATGTATAATATCATATAATATATGAAATTCTATGTCTTGTATTACCTGTTTCCAAGCATGAACATCAGTTGGATTGAAGTGATCGAGATATTGTGTAAACCATTGCTCCTCGGGAAGCAACGTTTCAGAGAGCAAAACTGGCTCTCCTAAATTGCCGCCTTTATTCCGACCTCTCAAGAAAGTACGCCATGCAGTGCTAATGCCCAAAATACTCAATGCAATAGATAGTAATAATAGAAGCCGCATTTTAAGATATATTTTAATTATTTTTAATTTTTTAACACAGAGCTCTGTAAGAAAATATGGGCATGTTTTAGAGAGATTTCAGGATTTGTAAATTAATTGAAAATTAATTAAAAGGTTTGTAAATTAATTAAAAATGAAGTATAACATAAAGAAATGTGATTGCAAACAGATGGAATACTTTTTCCGTCGCAGCACTTTTATATCTTTTACTTGATAATGTCAAAAGAAAGATACATTTTTAAACGTGCAATCGTTATTCATGCAAAATAAATTTATATATTTAAGTATTACACAGATAAATTTATTTTACCTTTCTGTTTAGGTTTAGGTTAAACACAGACTTTAATGCCTTGGACTTTTATAATGCGGCCATAAGTTCTCGTTTCTGAATCTCTCTGGCAGAAATTTCACTGAACATAATACGAGATAAGACTAGCGATGATAAATGAAAAATAAAGATATGTTATTCACAACAATTCGCGAACTTGAGAAAAAAAGATTCGTGTTTACTGTTTACAGCTACACCTCCTGTAGCTACACCTTCTCATCTCTTTTCTTTTTCTCTTTACGACATTTAATTATATGTCTGTCTCCTTTTAAAAGCCGGAAAAGTGTAATGTAGTGCAACTACAAAGAGCACATTTATCTCCAGTTAATGTAACCTTCCTTAGCATCGGTTGGAATTAGCAGAGCAAAAATTTATTTCTTAAAATTTATTGTATTTTTTTATTAAATCTATAGCTTTGTGGTATTTGCATCTTCCACAAATCTTGCAAAATTTCGTTTACCAATCAAAATTATTGACAAATTTCTTTTGAATGAATTCGTCATAGTTTATTCACAAAATTATTAATCTTTCTGCTTACTTTAATTTTATATTAACTACATTTTATTCTATAAACATTTTTATTTTAACAAAGTACATATTTTTTCAAATCTGCAGTAAAATTGATATAATTAGTACAGTGCGATAATGCGTGTTCGTATTTAATGTTCTTTCGAGTGTTAAATTAATTTTATAGGGAGAACAAGAAGTTAATAAAACAGAAAGAAGAATATCAAGGCGAGTATAAATTTCGTTTGATTGAACGTCCGATTTTGTCCAATTTTTTTCTGTAACGAGAAGCGTTCGCTCCAGGAACATCATCCAGGAGAATAATAGGAGATTTTACGAGCGTATCGGGGGCCGAGGCGACAACACTATATTAGCCTCGTGACTCTCGTGAGTTGTCCCGTGAGCGACCGTATGACCACGTGTGACAAATCGACCTGTGGTAGGCATTGTCGTAGGACGTTTCGCGTTCCGCTCGCGTTACGCGAGACGATCGCGTGCGTTTCCGAGAACTCCGGCTGGCTTGTCAGCGGCTCAATTAACGGAATATGCGTGATAACGTGTGGTGCGAAAGGATTCTCTCGGCAGAGCTGCGGCCTGTCGTTCGCCGCTGCGAATGATAAATAGTTTTTATCTTACGGCCGCGGTTAAATATTTATCGCACAAAACAGCAGCGGACGGAACGTTTGATCGGCCGCCGACAAAGTTCCTCGGTACGCTATAAATGCCGCTCGTAACCTCGCTTGGGACTCAGACGAGCTCGGGTGAGTATGAAAACAGTTTGGAGTAATTGGAGCACTCGGGGACTCGCTGACTCCTTAATTACTCGTGTGACTGCTCGCGAAATTCTATATTTAATATCGTCCGTTTGCTTTAGCTGTTTGGGTTTTTTCCTACAGATTAGTGCGACTACGCTGTGCATAAGACAACATGAAGTTCGCGGAGCATCTGTCAGCCCACATTACGCCGGAGTGGCGTAAGCAGTATATTAGCTATGAGGTATAACATTAAATATGAACATTTAAATTTGTTATTTATTAATAGAAAGATAATATGGGCACGAAAAATGGGATTGTAATAACAAACGTCAAGTTTTAAACATTATTGATGGACGTATTTAATTTTAAGTGCTGTCTCTCTGATTTTTTGCAGGAAATGAAAGCGATGCTTTACACAGCGGTGGAAGAAGCACCCTCGGATGAAAGTGTAGAACCAGAAGTGATATCACGCCACTTTGCGTCGTTTGACGAGATGTTTTTTACATTTTGTGATCGCGAATTGAAGAAAATTAATACATTTTATTCAGGTGAGGATGTTCCCCAGCATTAAAATCACCGACTCTTACACTAGCCCTTCTTAAGAAACAGTTAATGCGAACTGTTTATTTATTGCAGAAAAATTGGCAGAAGCCACACGTAAATATGCAGCTTTACAAAGTGAGCTGAAGACTGCAGTTGAATTGCAACAGGGTAGCGGGAAGAACAAAGGAAAGGCCAGCGCGAAGCCGCTCCTACCTCCAAGAAAGCTTAGGGATCTAAAACTTGCATTTTCAGAATTTTATCTTTCCCTGATCCTTCTTCAGAATTATCAGAATCTTAATTACACTGGATTCCGCAAGATTCTCAAGAAACACGACAAGGTATCTTACTACATAATAATTTCATTGTATACTTTTCATCATTTTTCACCTGTTAGTCATACCTTGTGTAATTTCAGAGATTTCAATTATCCCAATAGCATTAGCATCATATCTTTCCTCCCAGTAGTTGCAAAATATTGGTGCAAGAAACAACCGCCATGTATGACACAATACCTATATATTCCCTGTGTATCCAAGTAAATACCAGTAATTTTCCTCGACAGTTTCTATTATTTTACTGTACAGTGATCTTTAATTACTATAACGCGATTATCGAATGCTTCCAGTTACTGTCAGTTGACGCTGGTACAAAATGGAGAGTCGAGTGCGTGGAACCGTCACACTTTCACACATCCAAAGATATAGACAAATTGATTCAGGAAACAGAAGCTTTGGTGACGAACGACCTCGAGGGCGGCGATCGGCAACGGGCTATGAAACGTCTCCGGGTGCCACCGCTTGGCGAGCATCAGAGTCCGTGGACCACCTTCAAAGTTGGCTTATTCTCTGGTAGTTTTATCGTTCTATCTGTCGCAGTTGTCCTCTCAGGTATTGTTGCACTGTCTATCCGGTTATAAAATTATAACATATTTGCAGCTGTGCTATATATAAAATCTCGCTCCCTTTCAGCCGTCTTCCACGACAGCGGGGAGAATCTAAAAATCGCATTTAGACTGTACCGAGGTCCTTTCCTTATTATCGAGTTCTTATTTCTCATTGGAATTAACGTTTACGGATGGAGGTCTTCCGGTGTCAATCACGTTTTGATATTCGAGCTAGACCCACGAAATCATCTTTCGGAGCAGCATCTCATGGAACTGGCCGCAGTTCTCGGAGTCGTCTGGACGCTAAGCTTATTAAGTTTCTTATACAGTGCAAGTCTAAGCATTCCGCCGTACGTGAATCCATTAGTACTCGTCGGCATCATGGTGATCTTTCTAATAAATCCAATTAAGATGTTTCGCCACGAAGCTCGGTTTTGGCTGCTGAAGATCATAGTAAGTACACAATTTGTGTGTACATCTCGCTTGTCATAATACATAATATGAATAAAAAACTGAATATGACTCTTTGCTTTATTTTAGGCACGCGTTTTGATATCACCATTCGCGTACGTCAATTTTGCCGATTTCTGGTTGGCGGATCAGTTCAACAGTTTGGCGACTGCGTTCATGGACTTTCACTTTCTAATATGCTTCTACATTACGAACGGCGGCAATTGGTTGGACGCGGGCGACACTAGACAGTGCATGTCCGGCTCTCTCATTATCAGACCTATTGTAAATTGCTTACCGGCGTGGTTTCGCTTCGCGCAGTGCGTTCGCAGATATCGGGATTCTAAGGAGGCGTTTCCACATTTAGTGAATGCTGGGAAGTATTCCACGACGTTTCTCGTTGTTATAGCCAATACCTTATACAATTATCACGCAGGTATGTTGAAAATTATATTAAAATTACGGTTCTTTTAGTTTAAGTTTTTAATGTGCCAAAAAGAATCAAGAGATGATACTTTCTCTTTAGTGGAATACAATAATAAATGGGAGAATCCGTGGTTGTGGCTGTGGGTGTGTAGCTGCCTTATTAATTCAATATATTCGTACACGTGGGATCTCAAGATGGATTGGGGCCTTTTAGACAGTAATGCCGGAAAAGAAAATCGTTTTCTACGCGAGGAAGTGGTTTACTCGTCAGCCGTAAGTAAACTAATACTTAACGATGTTTAACAGCAAGAAAAAGGAATGTTACATATTACACGTGTGTTTCAGTGGTTTTATTATTTTGCAATAATAGAAGATTTTATACTACGATTTATATGGATTGCGAGTTTTGTCTTCACTGAATGTGGGTATATCTCGAGTGACCTAATGACTTCTATAGTAGCACCTCTCGAGGTCTTCAGGTAAGAACGCTTTTTGCCACTGCTCGGGTTTATTTGAAATTTTCGTTATACGTATCTTTTTGTCCTATTGCAAAATTGTTTTCTAGGCGATTTGTATGGAACTTTTTCCGTTTGGAGAACGAACATTTGAATAACTGCGGTAAATTCCGCGCCGTGCGTGATATCTCGATAGCACCTATAGAAAGCTCCGATCAAACGCAGATTTTACGTATGATGGACGAAGAGAATGGTGTACTTAATAGGGGCAAACGTAAAAGCGGCGGTAAAAAGCAGAGCAATACAAAGGAGGAGAAACGAGCGCTGCTCAAGGAAGAAACTATAGATGTCGATATATCGAATGCCAGTTGAACGATATAGTTCAAGATTTTTGTACGATATTATTTTTAATTTCTTTCAGTACGGAAAGCTTCCGAAGTCTAGTACTTAAAGAAGATAACTCGCTCGCCTTTGTAAATGATACATATCGATTTCGCTAGAAAATAATTATATCCATAATTATTACGATAATTATACGGATAATCATTACGCGTGTTTTTCAGCAGATGATTAGAAAACTAAAATTATTATAGTGCCTTTCGCGCTTCTCTCGTATAAAATACTTTACGATAAATTATAATAATCCAAAAAATAGTCTGCACCAAGAGTCTTCCAATACAAAAACGAACAATTATAGCTTAAATAAATTACTTCAACTACTTCGAATTTTACAGCTTTTAGAAACAGACACATAGAAAAAAAATGTAATGTGTCATACAAAGAGCGCGTGCTTTTGCATGCGAGCTTTATGAATTGTTAATGAATATTTGAGGTCATTTTGCCTGCCATTTAAAGTATGATTTTATTAACTGTATTGTTACCATCACTTTTTCTAAATGCCATTTTTTAATAATAGATAATTGATACCATGAGTAAATACGAATATTGAAAGTAGAGAGAAAGAGGAAATTTTGATTGACAAAAATAGTCTGATGTTACTACGCTCATAACAGAAGTGATACTAAACATGTATTAATACTAGAGAGGCTGTTATAATGTGCTTTTTCACGCATATTGAACATAATTATTGTACTTATATCATGTAGTTATATTGGCCTAAACATGTATGCAGTAACGTAAATCATTTTCTAGTAGCAAAAGAGTAGAATCAAATTTATAAATTTGATACTTAACTTACGAATACTCCGCTACTAATTTGGATAAGTTTTGTACATAAAGTAGTATTGTAATCATTCGACTGTTTTATATGAATATATTGTAAATAATATTCTATTATATTAATTTAGAAGAGAAAAAGTAGGGGCAATATGTTTCCTTTTGTAATAAAGATTATTTAGTATTTCCGATTGTTACATATTTAAAGAAACTGCTCAATGAGATGATAAAAAATTAACATTGTTATATTATACTTATTATTTCAAATTATATGACTATATACCTATATTTGTTACTAATTATTTACATTTGGTGTACCACAAAATAAATAATAATAAAACATTAAATTGGCTAAATACATAAAGCAGCATTTTGTGGAATCTAAGATGAATTTTGTTGTATTAATTGTAATTTTATTTAATATTATTGTATTCGAATAACAATATATTCTAAAAATATACATGATGCGTTACTTTAATAAAAGCAGTGCTTATATTTGTGAAATATTTTAATTGTATTTATTTACTATATATAATAATTGCATTAAAATAAATAGCAATTATAGATTCTAGTTATGTTTTTTTTATAATAAAATTTTGCTGATGAAATAAACAATTTTCATTTTTATGGATATATTTAAAGTCTATGTTTATAAACATATATAGTAAATGTCTTTTATATATAAATTATATATTTATTTCGTTTATAAAATTTACTTACAATTAGTTATATAGACAATATAATGAATGCCAATGTATTTAGAGCATACAAATTTTAGTATTTTATATTTATTATTAGATCCTAGTAATATTTTAGTAAAATTGTAATGATTTTATATAAATCTTTTCTTGTATAAATAATCAGAATTGCCACAACTGCTCGGAATATAAATGTTAAAAATATGAATCAAAAAACGTGAAGTATTTTTATATACAGTTTTTGTAGACAGTAAAATTTCTGACATTCTTATATAAAGTATCTACAAGTAATGCAATGTATACTGCTGTGCATGATAATTTTTTAAATCAAACTATATGTGTATAATTTCGAATATTGCAATACATATACTTCATTTTATAATAAAATGTTTTAATACATATTGTTATACTCCACAGAAACAACACGTTTAACAATTAAAATAAGTAATATTTTACTAATCAATTTACATGCCTTAGTTTTCGTGTTTAGATTTGTAGGTCTTGTGCTGCAGGATAACGAGCAAGCCTAACTTCAGTAGAGCAAATAGCATTTACGACGATGTTACGTAACAAGATAACGTGTAATAACAGCAACAATCGCTTCCTTCTTTGTTCTTCCGTTTTCCCAGAACGACGAATCGTTGAAACTGTTTCTACGCGAATTTTTATACAAACTTACATTGTTTTATACGCAATTAATAGTTAAATAATAAAAAACTGGTATTGCATTTTTAAATAATTCACATCGATCTATTTAAGTCTAATTGTTTAATATTACATATATAGATCACTTTTCATGTATAACTACACAAATTTATTAAGAGTTAAATGGCACCTACAACTATGATATTTATTATTTTTCAAGAAGTAAACTAAATATGTATTACAAATCACATTTAAAAATCGCCATGAAACGTGTTACGCGTCACAGAATTTTTCATTAAGACAATTCATTAAGAATTGTCTCCCTGAAAAATCACGACGTACGTGCTGTCACTCTGAAAGATATAAGTGCAAAAGGATAGTTAAAGCCAGTTAAAGGAAAAATTAGAAGAGTAAAATTAATTCATTAATTATATCTTAATTGACAATTTTAATAAAATGATCCTTATCGTTACATAACATTACGTGTCGGACACAATGATATTATAATAATATATTATTAACTATAGCAATAATCTGACGATGTAACAATTAATGATTGTAACTATGATCAACGTGTCATCATAATGTACGATAACAATCAAATGCAATAGTAATATAATAAGGAAGTGAACATATAATAATATATACTGTACAATTTATCGGCCGCATCAATAACAATCGGCGCACGATTTCTTTTATCGATTAAAACAACAAACTTAGCAGATACGCTGGATCCCCTTAGCTCATCTAAGGATATATGCAACAACCGCGTTCATGCGTGTCCAAAAAGTGACGGATATTCAAGCGAATAAATCCTTCTCCTTTGTCGCTCCTCCGTGCGTTTTCCTACTTAAAACAAGACAAGTACATACTCACGTGCTCTGAGGAGACATAAGAGAATAATCGTAGAGCGAGCGTAAAAAAGAATGGATTTAATAGTCTTGAAAGGGAAAGAGGAGTATGTGTAGTAACAATATATGTATACCTGGGATTACGCTTCTTCGACGTGCATGAACGTAGTTAAATAAAAACGTAGTTAAATAACAGAAAACAAAATGTTCAAAAGACTTGCTCGATATGTGAAGCGACGCTCCAGTTGCTCTTTCCGTTTGCGCAATTATATGTCTAACGATTAATACTAATTGTATATTTACAAATCTCAAACAAGAGCAAAAAGAACGTAAAACCGGAATGGTCCCCGTATGGTTGGCCCGAACCGATGAAATCTTTTCTCTCCGCAGATCTAAACAGATATATATGTATATACATATATCTTTCTCTAAATGTACTTCTCAGTAAAATCTAGGAAGTCTAATCTCGCAGGCTTAGAATATATATGTTAGATCGTGGTCCCCGTTAAACCATGTCTTCTTCTTGACGCGTTCGAGATGCAAGTTTTGTAATTTGTAAAATCCCTTTAAAAGTTTAGCGAATTAAAAACTGGATGCTGCTTCGAGAACTACACAGATAATCCGAGGAGCACGTTGGGCCCCTCTTCTCGATCTTCAATCTCTCCATCTCGTTCGCTCGCATACATTTTATGTTTCGTGTGCCGTAAAGCTATTTATTTAATTGCAATATTAATACGCATAGTAACCGCGGGTGAATCAGACGAATCGAATTTCGCGAGTCAGGCAATTCTTCTTCGATAAAAATTTATCTGTACTTTCGTTGGTTTCAGCGATTCGAATCCCACTAATCCCATTCATCTGCCGCTACTACATCACGAGCTACTCGAGTCACTTAAATCTACAATGTTCGCGGTACAACAAAGAAGGAAATAAGAGCAGTTAGAATGATACATTCATTCTTGATGTGATTACGAAACCAGATATCCTATAATAATGCATATACATACAATGTACATGGATGTGTCGTCGATGTGCATGATAGAACGTATTATTTCTTAGACAGATGTCAAAGACAAATGTTCTGGATCGTTAAATTTATCCGAAACTTGCATGCGTCTGTGAAAAAATTTTATTTTCTAAAACTCGCAATATATTTTTAAATTAAATTTAAAAAAATGTACCAGAACGTTCACCTTGTCAATTCTCAAATGTGATGAATAAGACGCCGTTTCTTACGTTCAATGATCGTGTCATTTCACTTCAAGCGTAGCGCGCGCGCACGTGCGGAAGAATGCAAGATACGCGAAGGAAAAAAAGAAAGGAGATTTAACTGTGATCGGCCGTCGTCGTTTCGTCCCGCGCGATTAATCGTCTCCGAATCATCTTGTCGCCGTTCGCGTTTATTCCACTTTTCAGAACGCCGCGGTAGGAATTCGCCGTGATGGGGAAAGGGCGGGACGTAACATAGCGCGGAATTAAAAGCGCGACCCCGCCGAGGAGCGTGATACTTTCCGCGGCGCCAAGGTGACGAGGCGAAAGAAGAAGGCAGAGAGAGAGAAAGAAGACGAGATGAAAGAAGGTGGAGGCGCGTAAAATCCAGCTGGCAAAAACGAGCAAAGCGAGCGGCCGTTACTTACGCGGCGCGTTCCGTTCTCGGCGCCGTCATTACGGGGCTCTCCTCGCGAGAGCCGAGACGTCGGGCGGCGCCGATCGCGCGCAGAAGATAATCGCGATACCGTGCCGCGCCGGCGGGACGGGTTCTTGCCGCGTCGGCACACGAGCATGGAGAATCTGGATGAATAATAAAACGGAAACGAGACGCGGACACGGCGCGGCTCTCATTTGGGGGAACTGGCCGGCGCGGTGTCAATCGGATGGATTGGTACCGCGCGTGTATATAAATAGGCGGCCGGTATCACCGAGGCTTGAATATCCCGTCCAAGGGGACAGGATTCCCGCGAGTTTCCTGTCCCCGGCTTCATGCCCGTCCCGGTACTGGTCGCCGCGGAAAAAAAAAGTAGTCGGCTCGCTCGTTCGCGATCGTTTGTGGAAACGCGACTGGAGTCGTGCGCCCGGTTTATCGCGTGGCTCCGGGAGCACGTGGAGCAAATACGCGATGGACGGAGCCGTGCAAGGCCGATAAGCGCCAGATAAGAATAGCGCGCACGCAAATAATCCGTTGGTCCGCGCGATAATTATCAGAAATGGGCCAAGCCTGAAATACATACTTGATTTTACATACGACGGTTCTGATAATAAAACAGTCCCTATAGCATATATTTTATAAAAGTCTCGTGAGATGTTTTAGATAAACGAGCGAGGACAAACTTTTCTTTTAGATGGTAACACGTGGCACACACGTTTACTTTTTTTTAACTCTTTATGGTTCCGATTAATTAATTTCAAGAAATATCAAAATCAATGTTAATTTACTTCAATTTTAATGTTATCAACGCTAATTGATGATATGCCATGCAATCAAGTTTTATTTTTGATAAATTTTGATGTAGCCTGTCAATTTTACGATTCAACAGATTCAGATTCTAGCAAAAGGAAACTTATTCTCAGCGACAGTGAACTTTCTCCCGATCTCCTTCGTTCGTCATAATTACGCAGCGGGATTCTCGGAAGGAAGTAAATCGGAGTATTAATCGAAATATTTACAGAGGACATTCATAATTTCTGCGAAACTTGCAGTCGCGAGTTTTTCATATTCTCACGTACCGATCATCTCTTTCGGCGGATAATAAAGCATACACGTCGCGCTGCATAATGCAATCTCCGTAATCCTTTCCTCCGCACGCAAACAGAATCGACGAAATGAATCTACGTTTTACAGCCCCGCGCTTTCAATTTTAGTCGAAGAGATCGGGCGTTCTATCAACACGAGACGACTCGCAAGAACAGATCTCGCTTGCAGAACTGCGTCCATATCCTAAAACTTACGTCGTAGACTCTTGAGCTACCGTGTACAGATTGCGACAGGACGGAATAATGCATTCAAGCGGTTTTACGGTGTTTATAGTAACTTGATATGGTTCTTGCGCCTTTTCTGCCTGGTCTATATAAAAAAAAAGCGACGCGCGCGATAAGATTCCCGCAGGAAGTAGGTCGTACCTAGGAAATCGACCGAGTTTCATTCTTCGAAATTTTCAATCGCGACGATGCGGTTCAATGAATATGAAATAAGAAGAAACTTGCTTCGTATGATGAAAGAGCTTTATAAATCCTGTTCAATTAAAACAAAAAGTTAAGGACAGGGAAATAGAATGTACATAAGTAGATAAGTCACGAAATTTGAGGATTAGAAACTTAGTTCCACGAAGAATGAATCTCTATCTATTCCTTTTTGTATGACTTGTTCCTGACAGGAAAAATACTGTTTTCACATTGTAGACCCACATTGATATCTCACGTGCTTCTCTCGCAAGAAAAGAAAGGCGAGGAGCTCCCGATTGCCAACGTGACCGATAACGACATTCCTCGATCAAGAATGCCGTTTCTCGATGTATGATGATTGTTTTCACAGTGACGATTGTCTCTCTTTTTTTTAAAGGATAGAGTATTATAAATTCAAAGAAAAATAGTATATTATCCTCGAATAAATATGATCAATTTTTGTTGAAACTCGTCTCATTATATGTAGTTACAAACTACATATGTATCTCATATGCGTTTTCATATAGTATTCTTTACAAATTATAATCGACTATATATTTTTAACGAAAAAATTTGTGTCGATTTATAAAAATTATTACATTGACGAAACCGGGATCGGAATGTATTTCTTCATATTAACGGCACAATTGTCGCATAAAAGATTTAAGAGCCTAATAGAATAGCAAATTTTTCTTATTATTTAATAAAATCACGGGATTGAAAAAAAATGCATGGAAACATTTAATGTTTCTTCTAAAATGTAATAATTCTACAGAAAAAGCAAAAATGCTTCTGACATTCTTTGATTCTTTTTCTCGATATGCGATGGCGGCAATCGCCGGGATATTTCGGTACACTATAAATATGTGATACAAACTGAATAATTATATGGTTGTGCCATATTTTTTTTTTTAAATACGCGTCTTGCATAAGAACTACGCATAACAAAATGCACTTTTTTGCCTCCGTGCCGCGCGTTATTTTCGTAACCGCTATGAACGCGATGATGAGGTCTCATATTAATTGTAAGAACGCGAATGGAGAATCAGGGTAATTTCTCATCATAGCGTTGATTTGACAGTTTCGAGTAACGACGGTGGAAATTCCACGTTCCTAGTAGCACGAGAGCGAATTTTACAATTTTTACATCGCCACGCATTCCTTAGCATCATCAAGTATTGATAAGTGTATGATTACTTATCCATCACCGACTCATTCTGGTTCCGTTGAGAGAGGTGGAATCCAGATTTCAGCCTGGAGAGACGCATTACACTCGGCGTTACCTTGAAGAAAGGCGTCCGCAAGATGAAGTCGGCGCCCGGCATCTCCACTTCATCGTGGAAGTCGCAGGCATACCCATCGTCTTCTTGAGGTCGCGCTTCAACCTTGATCCCTCGTGACCAAACGCGATTCCACGTCATTCCGGAGGCAGCGTCGATCTGCCGCCGGGAACACACTTTCCTCGCCTGCGTCGTCGACCGGGGAAGAGTGCCGCGACTGCTCATGTATCTCGGCGCGATTCTATCTCAGGATAGAAGGACTGATGAGTGAAAACGAGGGGATGACAGACGGAAGATCTTGGCGGACACAGCGGAGGAAAAAAAGGTACTATCGCGAAATCGATCGATTGGATCTTCCGGCCGTCGTCTCGATTCCCCCGTCGACGAGACGAGAAAGCGACGCGGAAGCGAGGACTTTTAAGAAGGAACGACTACGTCGACTACGCCGATCGTCGCTCACAGATGCGTGATGATGATCTCGTCGTCGAGATCGTCCTTCTCGTCGTCGGTTTCCTCCGGCTGATTTGCCTCGGCGGCCGCCTGGGCAGCCTTCGGGTCCTCGGCGAGCGCTTTGAGCCGCCGTTGCTTGCGTCTGTGCAGCAGTTCGACGACGATGTAGCCCGAGGTGCCGGTGATCAGTACCGTCAGCATCACGTACAGCTTCATACGGGCGCAGAGGTGCGTGCTGTAGGCATAGGCGATCACGAAGCCGGCGCTCTCCCACAGTCTGTAGTTCGAAAAGGCTGCTTCTTTGTTACGCCTAAACAGCGTGCCGTACAGTCCTGTAAGAATCAGTAAAATGAGCAATTGTCGCAGTGATCTGAATAGCGAGAAAAATTTAAAAATGATTTAGCAATTAAGATTTAAAAAAAAATGAAATTGAAAAGGAATAAAATTAAGCTTTGGTATTAGGATCGATTTTTCCGATTATATTAACGATCTTTAAAACAAATTTAAAAAAATAAAAACTTATTCAGAAAACCTCCCCTCTCCTTCTCTCTTGTCTCTATCTATCCATCTATCTACTTATCTATCTGTTCATTAAAAAACCCCTGATTCGCGCGCTTAACTGAAACAATAAACGACTTAAACGATCTCATTTGTTACGAGTTAACTTGGCAAGTGCTTTTATAGGATCCGCGGCTACGAATAGGTGCATCCAGGTATGCACGTGTACGCACCGAGGTCAAATGTTTTACGTTCATCGTCGCTATACGCGTTTGACGGCGAAATAACGAGCCCACAGGTGGATCGAATCCTTGACTCGTCGGCGCTCGTTAGATGCGCTTTCAGAAAGCACGTAACAGCGATAATGATAGCGCTGCCGGTGATGCACGATGCCGCGTTAGGGAAATAATGATCCAAATGGAAGCGGGAAATCCGTGGGAAAGAATATATATGAGAGTGTACATTAGTCTATTATGACGATAGCCTTAATCGCTAAAAGGTTTATTAAGTTAAAAAAAACGTGTTTTATTATTATTATTATTATTATTATTATTATTCTAATTTATTATTCTAACACAAAAAGCTTCGTTCGAAGAAAAAATTGTTCCAAGAAAATTTCCGTTTTATATCGATTATTGTAATTTCTGAGATTTTTCTGCGACACTTTTTAGAGACATCTCTAGATTTTTAGATAATGACATTGTTCATTATTTAGCATGTTAAAATTAAGAGTTCTCACGGTGCGCATGATACGCGTAATTAACTAACAAAACCGGATGCGAAGCAAGAACAGCTGTTTATATTATACGTTTTTGTATACACGTAGAATAGATTGCATATCGGTTTCTGCAAAATCTCGCGACGCGACTCGAACAGATCGGTGTAGAACAATTAATCTCGCAAGAATTACGCCAAGGCAAAGAAAAACAAACGCGTGCCTCGCTTTCCGGACGTAGGTCTTGTGCAGAAACTCTAATTACATACAAAGACAAAACCTGCTGTGCATGAAATTGTCGTGTGCCATTCTATTGTTTATTATACAAACAAACCACATTTGAGGATCATGAGGATGCAAGCGAAAATTGAATCAAAATTGTTAAAACATCGTGTCATTGCTCGATTTTTTTGGCAAGTAAAAGGGGACATAATTATTTTTATCCAACAAGCCTAAAAATTTTCAATTTATAATTTCTATGTGGAAATATTTCTTTTTGTTAATCGCATCATGACGATGTCGAGACAGACAATGAGTACGGAGTATGAAATAAAATGTATTAAAAAAAAAATTAAATTTTAGAGTTATACATATGAGAAATAATACAGTATTAAATATTTTTATACTAGAATCTCCGTCTAATTTTAGATATGATCAACAAAGGACGAAATAATCGTCTTCCGCTGACACGTAATAAGTCTGGCTATTTACTCAAGTTCACGTGAGCAAATTTTTTTGTAACAAGAAAGTACAAAGACATCTTATACGTTTTTATCGAGAGTATAAAGACGCCGATACTATTATATTAAAAAAATAAATAGCATGTAGCCATCGCATTTAGAATGTTTTACACGTCACAAAATAGACGTTCGAAATTGCGAAAATTGTCTTCTTTAAACTCTCCTGGGGATTTGTCTTGGGAAGCACTCTCATTAATCGTACGTCGTTTATTAATTCAACCGATTATATGACGGCGATATGTGTAAACACTAAACCGTAAAGAAAATTACGTTATTATCGATCCAAGACGATAATTATAGAAGTAATTTAACTGCTCGTTAATCCGCAATTTACTTCCTTCTGCTTGATTCTTTTTTACAAATTACGTCATTGAATGATTCCATCAGTGGCGAGTAATCGTTAAAGGAAGGGGGAAGGGAGATACTTTTTACGGATGATATTCGTTTGAAAAATCGTCATTTACATGATGTAAAATATCAAAGCCTGGGTTTATGGGTGGGTTTATGTGTGGCTCCTGTGAACTCAACGACGATAAAAAATCCGTCTGTTCTCTTTTTTTTTGTTATTTCGGACTGGGTCGATCAGTGACCCTAACTCTCAGCAGGAATGTTAATATTGATGAGAAGCGATATATCTCCAGATAAATATTACTTGTCGTGAATGCATTAAGGACGCCCGTCAAGTGTCCGTCTGATCTATCAATATCCGTGTATTGACTGCGAGTAACTAAATACAAAATGTAGCTTGTAAATCTTGATGGGATCGATGGCTTACAATCAAAATTCATGGATCAGGTTTTCGAAGATGGACTACTGGAATTAACCCATACGTTCAAGATGACTCGTTATCTCTCTAGCCATATTACGAAATTCAATTAATAGTGAATATTTTTTTTAGTTTTGCAATACAACGATATTGCTTCATTATATTCGATTGTGCAAACAGTAGAACGTCATTGGACTTTCCTTATAGTCCGATATTGAATACTAAATAATCATTTTTGTTCACTGACTTGACGCAATATGTTGTCTAGTTTATTGCATTCAATTCTGCGGGCCATCCCAAGTAGCAAGATGACGTCAAATGAAGTTTCAATAATATCTTATTGACGTCATTCGACATCACTTTGCTATTTGTGATGGCTAACATACAACAAATAATATTTTTGACTAATATTTATTAATATATCAAAAGTTCTGTAAAACAGTTCTGTAAAATTTTTCTAATCAGAGCAGTTTTTTTTCTGATACCTATACGTATAAAAATTTTACGCCTTTCCTTATCTGCCAATATTTTAACTGACATTGACATGTAAAATGAGATAAACACTCACCGTTAACCTGCGTCTGCCACACGGCATCGCCCACACCCCACAATCCTGAGACCGAGAAAAAGACATAGGGATTTTCAGGATGTGGTTTCCACATGAGGAGGACGACCACAAGAGAGGCGTGAACGATGGCGCCCAACGCCATCAGTGGCTGTCTGCCGACAAATTTCATTATCGAGCCAAATAACAAAGAGCAGCCGGCATTGACCACCCCGAAGCAGATCATGACGTAGCCGACCCTGTGGACACCCAGGGCGCAAGAGATGTATGCCTAGAAAACAGACACAAAGGATTCAATTTAACGTCTTTCCTTTTTTTAATTCGTTAAAGACAGTCTATGATCTTCTGAGTTCGAACGTTGCAAAGATTTCTAATATATTAGCTAAATAGTTGAAATATAATACACTTAGAAGTATAAAAAAAATTGCATAAAAATGACTTTTAACTTTCTATTAAATGCGAACAATAACGGAATTAATTATTTTTGTTACTTTAAACTTTTCTATCAAAATTTTTTATATAACAAAGCAAAAATAAATAAATTATATTATTATATGATATTGAGCGACATTTTTATAAGAGTTAATAATGATCTACAAAAACATCATGATTTTTAAAAACTCCTCTTTTTCTTTCTTTCTAGTATATAAAAAAATATTGCTAATATAAACATGGCGACGTTATACGTCGAAAACTTGTATAACATAGGCTAAACCGCAATATTCGCGAGATGTAATCAGTCTCTTTCATTTTTGTTGCTTTCACATACACACAGCCATTTACAGGATTTATATGTACGAGGCATATTCGGAAAGTAAGCTAGGTTACAATATTTTACAAAAATAAAAAAATGAATATTTATTAATAATATTTATTAATAAAACTTATATGACATATTACACAAGTAAAGCACTGTTTTTCCACGTAATCGCCATTTCGTTCCAAGCATTTGGTGAGCAACTTTTCTATTGTATCGTGGTATCAATATTTGTATTCCTGTTACATATATGTCTCGTATGTTCGATTTTCAAAACACGGACGATTGTTGATTGATATGAATAGCACGCTATTAAGAGTAAAAGAATATTACAAGTAAGAGAATACTATAAATCTTTTCTTTCCCATATACATACGCCCCTTGTTCTGAAGGAAGCTAATGTCAATCTGCCTTAGTGCCTATCTGCATTTAGCAGCAATTATAATCCCATCAATCAGTTGCTGACATAATGAGACGACAGGCAGATCCAGCTTGAACTTTTTTAACTTGAGGTTTTTTTTAATGTATCTTTATCTCCATCTAAATTCATTATGACGTAAAATCCTGAGGATATATTATAAAGAGAGTTCGAAACTCAGACACACGCGTCCTTGAATCTTTGAGAGCATTACAAGGATACTCGTTTTCAAAACTATTATACTGTTAAGACTATATGATCGTATCTAATATATTATTTTTGCTAAAAACAAAGAATAATAATCGAGAATTCTATGTTAAAAATAAAAATATATTTCGGAGTAAATTATTATAAAAAAGAAGCGGTAGCATTGAGCGAGTTAATATTTGGAGCTAAATACTCACGCCAAAAATAGTTGACGCAAAAAGATGATAACTTCAAGAATAATTATAGCGTCATACTAACTATTAAACATCGACTTATCATTAATCGTAAAGCGGATAAAATTTATTTTTTAACCTGCACAAGATACTTATTTGCCAACTCTAAATGTACGGCATCAAACATTTCGTTAAATATTTTATTTTGTGTGTACGTTATATTTCGTTGTTAATGTCCAGGTATCATTTGACATAAAATATATCACGGAGTTTTAAAGCTGATAAACAACTAGTGGCAGAGATTATAGGTTTTCAAAAATTAAATGTAAGGTAGCGTTATAAAAATCTTTGTCGCGTGATTATCTTTCGCAATATGCAGTCATCGTACCTTCTCGAGCGCCTTAAGCTGCCAAATATAGCTAATCTCGAACGAGACATTCCTTCAATTACCTACAATTCGCAACGCTATCTCGAATAACAGAAGGCGCATTAAAGCTCATTTACCGCGCGATCATTCCGGGCCGATCGTTAACGCGTAAATGCCCACTTAAAGGCGCAGGACGCCCTTCATAATCTCAGAGCCAGAATTTTTACGGCGGGGTCGCAGCCACGCCGAAGGACATTTAAAACGTCTTACGGCCAAGCGGTGATTCAACGTTTAATCGAACACGCCGTCATTTTGGACGTCACGGCCGCATTATTGCACAAAATAACGATTCTTCAATCCTTCCTGTGTTATATTAACATGTGGATTGTATAATCTCAGGTAGATGTTAAGGATTGAAATGATTTATTTATAATAACCGCGCGTAATAGCCGCCGTAACCTTTTATACTGTGTACGAAAATTCTTTTGCCTTTGCAGCAGTATTTTCAATGTAAGAACTCAACACGGAACACATTACATTGATAGATTAAGACGATCTTTTTTTTTTTAAATTAATTTATCTGCATTCGAGCATTTCCTTTTCCATGTAAATCATAAATGTCATATTATATCATTTATGCAGATTCTCAAGGTGAGCAACATCTTAGTAAAATTGTTTAATAAGTAAAAAAATTTAGTAAAAAAAGATGCGATTGATAAATTCATTATTCTATACAGTAATAAAGTTAAATCGGCAAATTATTCCTTCTAAAGTGGATATGTGGCTATTGTTAATTTATTCATCCACATAAAATTTTAAGCAAGACTTTTTACCAATGTTTTAAAAAATCAAAATGGAAGAGTCAGGAGAGCTTGCATTTAATTAACTCTTCGTGTCAAACGAATTAAAAGTCCTTTCAAATCGAGCAGCATGCAGTTTCATTGAACTCGAAATGTATCGCATTCTTTTATCATTTCTGTGCAATTCTCCACCGAACGACATCCGCGAACGTTTGAATGGGTTTGTGTGCCCCGAGGCGTTCACGAGATCGAACCGGAGCGAGCGGCGGCTGCGACACGTGCACGTACCGGTACATGTGTGGCGCGTAATGGAATACTGGTACACGAGATTCCAGATATGGAAGCGGTATCGCCGGATCGGCGCAAGAATAAGTTCGCGGGGCTATTTATAACAGGTCCAGCGCCACAGCTGACTCAGCGGAGCCTGTAACCACCTCACGTTCTCCTCATTTCTTTTTCTTCCTCTTTCTCTCTCTCTCTCTCTCTCCGTCTCGTTTTCCCTCGAGGATTTAATTGTCCAATTATCCGGCTCTCCGAGTCGAAGACGTCGTACGACCTGTCGGCGAACCAATTTCGAACGAGTTGCGACTCGCGAACCGGAGGCTGTTTTTGCCATAATGCAGGGTCGCTCAATAATGAGGGGGTTCACCTGAGGCGCGACCTTCCTCGATTAATTCCAGTCCTTACGTGAGACTCAGATTCTTTTCATGTAATTTCTAGGTACATTGTTAACGAGCAATATGACGGAAATCTGACTGTTCTGTAAAATGTATCTAACCCCTCATGCGAATCTACCTTTACAAAAAAGTATAAATTCACAAAAAGTAATGTATGGAAAATACAACATATTCTGCATTTTAATTTAGAAGCGTAAAATTATCCAGCAACCTGAAGTACCTCATGTTGTCTCGAATATTATTTTCGAAATGTTACAACAACATTTTGCAGAAACAGTATACGTATAGAAAATATCAAATATTATCGAGTGATTATTAGATAACAAAAACAAATTTAAAGAAACGGTTGAAACTCGACAGCGTCCGGAGACAAGAAAAGACTGATCCGTTAAAACCGTACTAGCTTAATCATAATCATAACTGCAAAAAAAATTGACTAACTCGCCGCTGCTCGACGTCGCTCCAAGGCGTGTTTTTGCCGACAGTCGCGGGATACCGTATTTGTAACGTCCGAGAGAAGGTAAAGATACGGGATATCGTTGGGCGGATCGATTACCGGGTAGACAGCATACAAATTACGCAAATCCATCTTTCCAATCGGGAGTGATTAATTTGCGCACGGCCGGTGATTACCGTCGTATCTCTTCTTTCTTTCGCCGCATGCCCGAGAACTTCTTAGAGAGAGACTTTTAATTGCATCTCCCCTATGCTGTGCGTGAACAAGTATCGCGCTACATCCTGTTTTCAAATATCCTCTTGCTTAATGGTGCTTTTGCTCGCGTGTCAGACACACGTATATACATCAGACTAAAATATCTGCTTCAGACTAAATGTCTCTTTCTTATATATCTATTTTTTTTTCTCTCTTCTCTTGTCGCTTTCATGGCAAACATATATCTTAATTGAGGTATATTTACTTTCTAAATCTATCTCGTATAACTATCATGTGACACATTTTATCATTTTTCTCTCTTGCAACGTTCTAATTCATCTTCATTATTATTTTTAGTTAATTACATCTTGATGTATTTTGCTTCATTTTTTCCAATTCTTGTCCTAAAATTTAAAGGAAATTTTTAACTGGATTATTTTAATATTTCCGTTTTATTGAGATTGACCGTACCTATCGCAAAGCTCGGAGATTTTAATGCCCGCACAGCGAGGCGTGCAATGTCTCGTTCTGGTACCTATATTTTAATCTTTTCATGTTCAATGAAAAATATATATCCTATAATATAATTGTTTTGTTAAAAAAAATGCTTCTATACCGCAATAAATCCTTCAATTTCGTTGTTACGTAATCAGATGTCACATATGTTTCCAAATAGTACAAATTTATAAAGCATACAAGTCCCATTAGTAACAGACTTTGTGTGACCCATTAATCAGAATTTTTTATCATACACTTTGCGCTTAAGTCACTTTTCATCATTGATATCAATAAAGTCATCGTTGAAAGAGTTAACGTAAGCCTAATTCTCGCAAATCCCATATCTCTAATCGGCAACACGTGTTTCCGGAGGACGATCGTGCGTCCTCGTGTGGCCGTCACGCATCGAGAAACCGGTGTTCCACATCTCGCGCACGTTCAGCTGATCCAAATCGATCTTTCGTTGTTGATCACTGGCTAGTCGAGGCATAGTGCGCGAAAAGAAATCGAGCGAAAGGCCTCTCGTAGAGAAAAAAATATAAATATACGAGACTCTATCGTGATAATGTTATTTTCTGCATTGCGCAAAAAGATAACAGGTTAAACGTCAAAATATTTTATTATCAATTTTATTTTATGTATCAATGTGTCTACAATGATAATCAAATTAGACGGATTTGATAAAAAGAATTGATCTTCTGACAGAAATTAAAAATCTAGCGTTCTTTATCCAATTGCTTTCCTATTCACAAATAAAGATTCTCGAATAAATTGTAATAGTAAAACATATAAAAAGATGTAAATAGGTCTAGCATGAAATTACATACTTATGACGTCAAGTTTATATATAGATACAAGAGCTAGCTTTTAGAATCTGTCGAACGGAAATTGACAGTTAGTTAGTTTCATAGAAAGTGCCGGAGCAATAAATCGCCTCCGCCTCGGAGGCGACGATTAAAGCAGATTAAAAAATCTAGAAGGATACAACACGTATACACGTCGTCGGCTTCACGATCCTAACCCGTAATTTCCGTACCGAGGAAAAGAAAAGTGTCTACCAGCTTCTATCACGAGTGAGAACTCCTACTATCGACGAAGATAACGAACAACTGTCGTCGCGGCACACGGTAGTTCAAGACCGGATCGAGAAAGACAGAGTCCGGCGCCAGTTAAAGAGCATGCAAAAAGAGAAAATCTACGGGGAGACCGACCGGTTACAGAGCTCGACGACCGACCAGAAGCTTCCATTATGTATATTCTTGTAGACTCGGGTTTCCTCGGAAGTAGGTTATCAGATTCTCCGGATTCGATCGGGATGTGTTCCGAAAACGGCAATTCCTCTCGAATACAAGTGAAGAGACAATTACGTAATTTTAATTATTACATAAACAATGGTCAGGCACCGACTTGAGTGTCTTTATTAAGATGTCCGATTAACAGATCTGCGGTGACAAGAAATAACGTGCGACACGCTCGAATCATTATACTCTAGCTCTGACGTTGCACCGGATGTTCTTTTCGTGTTCTGGCACGGACCACTGACGGACAGCTTTTGTATACCGACACGTGTATATCTCGCAATGAAATATTCCTCCCGCAAGTCGAGATTTTACCGTTCTCGGAGACTGCCGTTCGTCATGACAAATAATTACGTCCGCGCGGCGGTTTACGTTATCGCGGAGCAGCGCCGATAAATCTTAGAGCGCGGTCAGCAACGCCGTAAATACGTGCCGGCTGTACGTGTCCGGGAATAAGAAAGGAACGCTATAAGCGAGAATATGGAACTCCGTTGTTTTTATTCGTCTCTTTTTTTTTGTCTCTTCATCGTCCGTTGACGGCTCGAGTTCGGACTATAATTACAGAGTCAGACCGCGTTGACGTCATTGCACTTCGTTAACGTCGGATCCTGGTACGAAGCCAAGGACGGCCGTTTCCTTATCAATGTCTCGCGAGAACACACGTGGACCCGGGAGGGGCTATAATAAAAGGTCGATACACGGTGCCGTGTAGATTGCAAAATGGAATGCCATTGTTTTACCGGCGGCTGCAGTTTACAATGTGCGCGAAAGGGAGAGACCAGAGTGTCGATACGTCGGCGAGCAATCGAAACTGACATTAGAAAGTATCGTGCATTTTTAACGCATACGAATTCATCTATCGTGATAAAATAATATATGTATAATATTCGTATCCATATACTATTGAATATCTACTACTTAGAACATCGAAAATCAAAATTGTTAATTGTACAAACAATCTATTTCAAGCTTTCAAAAAATTCAACGCTTTTTGCTGATAAAAAAAAATTTTTTTAATGCTAACAAGAAAAACTGATTTTTTACGATTCTTGTGTATAACAAGCATGTATATATCAGAGAGACCATTAAATTAAATTTTTATCAATTATTTTGAATATTATATCGATTATTTCAAAATCTATATATAATATTATATAGTATATTACAAATATAGTATTTATCTTTTCAACAAATCTCATTTAGAAACTGTTTCTCACTAGAAACTATGATTGAGTTTCCAACATTACTGACGTCAACAGATTTAGAAATGTGGAACAGGCTCTACTTAAAATTCGTTTATGCATTTGAAGAGCTCACCTGCGTGAAATCGGCGCCGATGAAAGCCTGCTCCATGCCGATCCATATCGTGATGGGTATCAGCAGTTGCTGGTAAGGCTTCTTCAGCTGGTAAGCCGTAGCAGAGAGCAATTGGATGCCGCTCAATTCTTGGCTGTCCGCTCGTCGTTGCTTCTCGCCATACCTGGAAGACAATTAAGGATTCTATGAACGTTCGGTATGTCCCCTTGAGAAGTCAGTTAAAATATAATCGCTCCGCGTTTTATCGACTTATTTAGCTTATTGAACACAATGTGTTTTCAGCGTCATTACAGATGCAAACGTGCAGAAATAAAGCAAGTGCGCGTTGTAATCGGTCTGATTCCGGGAAGACAAAATTGCGACCGTCCAGCGATTCATCTAATAATACGTTTCAGCGTAATGGAGGAATTCTCATTCACTCGCTTTTCCGTTGTCGGGAAAATCTGTGCAATTTTAATCAATTTTAGATGAATATAGCACAGATATTTACGCGTTTGTTAAAGTCAACACGTATTATATTTATACATTTGTGCCTCTCTCTCTCTCTCTCTCTCTCTGTCTTTCTCTATTAAAATGTCAAATTATTCGAAAATTTATTTCAAGAGATGTCACCTACGTATGCTACCACAGTGGTCCACGCGGTTATATTTTACGTCGAACATAATTTCGATGCACGTAATGCGGTATAAGTCAAGAGTCAGACGAACAAAAGAGCGGGAAACGCGAATGAATCATTGAATGATCGGCTGCCGCTTAGAACGTATGATTTTCCGGCAGACTTTTGCGCCGCTATTCGCAAAGAGGAAGAGCGCGCTCGCTCGGAAGGGGATTAATGACGACCGCGATTAATTATCATCGCGATTGTACCATCCATGTACTTATTCAGTGTCCGTGCAGCGCGAGCCACGCGGAAACGGATTGCGCAATTAGCAAACTTCCACTGGTGTACACTGCCATTGAACAGTGCCGCGTGTTCGAACCGTGTTCATTCATCGTTTTGTGTCACGATTAGACGAACACGAACACCGACTGACGTATGATGCGATTGATATTTTATATTATCCGTAATAAATCAGCGATTTGAGTGAATAATAATTATATTTCATATCTTTCTTATTTAATGCAAAACTTGATTACTCTTTGTCGCAATATTTCTCATAACGATATATCTAAAGAGCAATATTTAATATTTCAAATAATATCCATTGTTTTACGCAAAAAATGCGATCTGCATAAAAGGTTTATTTTTGATACTAATCTGTTAAATGACTGTGTATTTAATTACGTCGGCAACATTCGGCCTCTTAAAAAAAATTCGTCAGCAGCATAGAATTGTATTCCATTAATAAGAGAATGCAATGTAACGTGAGATATGCATATACTTTGTGTCTGGTACTTTTCGTCAAATATAAAGAGGGAAAAAAATCGAAACATTACATTGCATTCTCGTATTGGTCAAAGTGCTAATCTTTAGTAAGATCGCAGTTTGGAAGATTTATGCGCTGTAAAAGTCGCACGCGAAACGGTACTTCGGTCAATGAAAACTTCAAGATTAACTACGCAGCTGAAACTTGCTTTCGTACAACATTTTCACGCGAGAATATTCAATGTCAATAGCAGGTTTAGCATAAAACATTTCTATAAGCTTAAAGAAAATTGATTTTGCCCGTGTAACCTGTTGCATAACATTTCATTCATCAATTTTCTTATCACAAAATAATAAAATTTTCAACTCAATGTATCTAAAATTTATTTTGTATAAGAAATTATATAAAATTTGATTATATATTGCTATAGCAAATATTCTGAAATACAATAAGATCTTAAAAGCTCATGTGTACATCATGGAATTAATGGATGTCGCAGGAATGAGAATCGTTATCGCGTTTTCCGCGGCGCGGCGACATCCAGTATAAACCTGATGCTAAATTTAGTCGACGGATCAAGGTAGACGTAATCCGCCCTGAGAAGTTAGGGCCCGAGGCGGCGTAACGTCCGATACCACGTCGCGTCGTCGCGTCGGTGAGAATTCGCGAAATAAATCTCCTGACGCCGCTAAACGCTCGGCATACGCTCGACAGTAAATGTTCTCCACCCCGGGGGACGGCATTCCTGAGAACACGTTTGCTGGATTTCTGGGCCCGGCCGAAGCCACGGCCATCGTCGGCAGCCGCCGGAGAGCGTGGTACGAATCGACACTTGCGTAAAAACAGGTACACACGTCTCTCTTCAGGCGGAAGGAGACGTCGAGAGGATGTGGAACGACGTGAACTTTGGCGTGCGTAGATCTATCGTAGCGATCTACACGACTGCCCCATATTTCTTTCAAATCGGGTATTAATAGCGCCTAGCAACATATCGGGCAGCCTGACGAGCGATCGTGACGAACGATCGGGACGATCGTTCACCTCGTGCGTATTCGGTTGAAGACGAATTACTGTAGACGTCACGTACGTTTTTTCTTCGTACATTGATCTTTTCGTGATGCCACAAACGATGTGTTTTTATACGCAAATGTTCGCCAAAACAAAGAGAAATCATCATGTGCCTGCTTGAAGCGCGTGAACGCCTCGTCAGGCAAAAGCGATTAATATGATAGCGATTAAATTATACATCTCCCGCGTCACGAATTCCGGGAAAATTCATATTTATTTCCGAGAAGGTTTTCCAGCGATGAAATTGCCTGTCTGACTATTTAATTGACGAGAGGCGCCGTCTTGCAATTTCCACGATTTCTATGTCAGATCTATTGATTTTCATTTCTTTTTTCGTTACTTAAACTTTACACGCAATGTCAATTATTAATTAGTTATTTATTACTTCTTTCGATATTTCAGATCAAGCTCTAATACATGCAAATTAAGAACAAAATTGATCTTCAATTTATCTATAGTAATAACTTCTAAAATAAATAAAGCTATTCTAATTTATTTGTCCTCTGTTTTATTATAATTATTTATAGAATTCTTGTATCTTGCTTGGAAAGATAACAAAGGTAAATTATTTAGAAAAATTGCAGTAAAAATTTTTTAAAGCTATCAAATCCACAACCTCGTGATTATTTTATCACTATCATCAGGAGAAAAGAACCTTCGCCACTAATAATACGGTATAATAACGTCATTGATATTTCCGCGTGAGTTTGCGGCACGCGCATATTTTTTCGATCGTCACGTGCGCCAGCCAGGCGAAGCAGTTACGTCGTTTCCCATCCCGGAAAATCGGTTTGATTTGTACTCGCAATTTTTATCAATTCACGCGATACAATGTCGTTCGAAAATTACAGTCTCTCCTCTCGCCGATCGAACAGAGAGAACAGAGCGAATCGATGCACATTGCAAATTATACATGTTTTGCAAAACCGTCAATTTATGCACGCATAAGTCGCCATGCATTAATCCAGATACATAATTCAAGAACTCGAACAATTTAATGGACTTCAATACCGATCGATCTCAAGGGTTTTCCTCGGTCCGCCCGTAAGAAAGCGCGTTATATTATAGAATGTGTGCTTATCATTATTAATTTTCCTCCTCGCCTTCCTTTCTTTATCGATTATGTGCGATTTTTGTACCCGGCCGCGAAGAAACATTCATATTATACATTTTATCGTAGCCTATAAGAATTTCTTCTCGCGTCTCGCAACCAAAGTTGCATCTTTACGAGCGCATACTTATTTCCGCTGTGCTTTCCAACGTGCACAGACTGAACCGTTATTGGCACAGCCTTGGAAGCAATGCGAAGATAGCGGAGACGTCTCGACCGCGATCTGCGTACGGATCTATAATACACTCGCCTCTTACGCAACACTTCCCCGTAATATGCAGACATCACGGACGAATGCTGTCATTAAGACGAATGACGGTGGGAGGAAAGAGAGCGAGAGATGGACAACGTGCATAACACACGTGCACACACTCAGATCTTTCGACATTTTATGGACAATACGTCCCGAAGAGAAAGTTTAACCGGCGTGACCTTGTTTGACAAACTAGTTCGGACAAAACCGAATCGATTAAATACTCTCTTTCTCTTTCCTTTCGTCACGAATTAAATTTCTTAAATTCGAAAAATATATACGTTATCAGTTATTATCCGTCTGATTGCGAAAAGAAGAGAGATGTTGCGAAATAGTCATGGCAACAAGGCTTATTCCATTATTTATTATTAGTCAATTTGTAACACAAAGATTAAATTGATTTCCCAAGAGAAAATGTACATAACTTACATATTTAGTACATCAACTCTGATAATTTACAACTGCCGCGGTCTCGTTTTGCGGTTTGCCTTCCTCGACAATGCGGCAAATGTTATGCAGGTCAGGATTGTCTTTCTCCTAATGATGTCGCCTGCCAAGTTGCAGCGATGTAGTCACGTTTGCTGCTGTGCGTTAGCAAACTGGCAACTACACTCGCCAAACAGGTTCACTATTTCTTGAATCCGTCAGCATGTCAATGATGCATTTCATTTAGAGGAGATAAGTAAAGAACACCTGTGTTTTAATCATAATTAATCTCGTATATACCACGAGATTATTTTCCTATCTTACAAGAATCAGAATGTACATATATAATAACTGATTTTTCATTACCTCTATAATTTTGTCAAAAAATGTCAAATAAAGGTATATTAATTTTTTTAATATCAATTAGATATTCATAAGACGAGATTTTGAAAAAATTTAATAAAATATTTAAAATAAGTTTCTGCCATTAAATAATGGTATTTTACGCACGCGTATAGAATTTCATCTCTGTCTTTTCCTTATATATAGTCATAAAATAATTTTTCTTTCTAAATATAAACGTTAAATTATTCTACTAATTTAAGAGTTTTCCGAGAACTATCATCGCTAATAACGCTTGTAACGCAATGAGCAGACACGCAACGCGTTTAGAACCGCTGAGCATCGAAGTGGCCTGTACCGGAAATCGAAAGTGAGTCAAGTGTTCTCGACACGCGGTATATTTTATATACACATATATGTCTTTGTTTGGTGTTCGCCGTCTGTCTACGATAGATACGACCGAGAACAAATTAGCGGCATGCATATGCATCGAGCCGACCGGAAAGGGATATATGAGCGAGGGAAACGTCAGTTTTCCTAACTGCACCGGCATTATGCGCGCTGTGTTTCATCGTGGGCGATTATCGAACGGCGGCGGTGGGTATCTTCGTAAGCGATCGCATGAATGAAGCGCGGCAACGCTCGTGCATCATGATGCATCGGTTCGCGAATTACGCAACGTCCAACGTCGGCGATCGCGAGATTTTAATGCTCGGAAAGAGAGAGAAGCGGAAAGAGACACTGTGGTCGGCACGAGCCTGTCTCTCAGGAGAATACCTAATGGAAAAATACAGAAGCACATTAATGAGAAAGCGCCGAAATCGCGCGTGCGCGTGTTGGATAGACTAATAGTATGAAAAAAAAAATCACTAATAAAAGCGTGATATAACATATTCGAATTTTCTTTCAATAAAAAGATGTATAATTATAATTATAACAGGGTTTTTTATTTAAGTAGCACAAACTTTTTGTTATTTTTTCGTTTTGTTTTCTCACGTATGCGGTAAAGCGTTTGTGCACGAGGGAAATATATTTTTCTTCTGAAGCGATAACGCAAAGAGGTGCTATTTGGCAACAGATTTTAAGCGAGCACACGAGCAGCATATGAGAAGTTGTATCGGTACGTGCCGTCGCGCGTCCTAGATACATTCGTTTCGCCGTAAACTACGATAAATGCAATACAGAGTGTCTGTTACTGTGATATCATCTTTTCGATTGTAATGTTGCTACAAATTAATTTAAAAAATTGACTCTATTTATTCGCTTATTTTAAGCACATTAAAGTTAAACATTTTTATCAAATACAATTTTAAGACAACGTTTAAATAGAACAATGTGTAAATCTTGTTTTCTAACTAATCTTGAAATAATCCTCCTTTTAATAGCTACACTTTTTCTTATTTGATTGAAACATGAAATAGAAGCAATTAGATAATTGCGATAAATGATGACTTTGCATAGAATTTTTCTTGAGAGAAACCGATGTCAAAGACCATGAAAGTGTCCATGGTCGAAAGTATCACAGAATATACTTGTGAATCACCGTATACGTGGCGAGGACGTTTAACAACTACGGGTGTTGCTTTATCGTCGTTTTCTTTTTGTCGGGCTGGCACCGTGAGTTTCACGTTATCGAAAACCTGCGCCAGCATACGTAAATCAGAAGAGGCGCGACCTTGCGAAGAAACAATTCGCGAATTGCGGCTCTGTGGCCATAAATTTTCCCAGTAGTTAAGGATGTTTAAGTATAGTTACGGAGTTCCGGGGCAAATTCGTCATTAGGATGATAGAAGAGTGAGCGTGACAAGAGGAGATTGCGGTAGAGAATCTCGAAGGTACTTTTCCTAGCCTATCGAAATCCAGAAAATAATAAAATTATACAAAATCTCAGCGATTATTCATCAATTACAAAACATAAAATATAACAGATTTTACAAGACAAATAGAAGTTTACTAATTTTAATTATAGAATGTTAATTTTAATATTTATAAGGAATTTCAGACAAAAAGTATAGTGCAACATAAAAATATCTTACAGTTACCACTTGTATTCAATAAATAGCTAATATTGACATCATAGATGTATAATATTGGCGGTTCATTTATGTATATTTACATCATTCTTCATAAAAATATTTCGTGCGTGTTTAATTTTTTAATTAAATACACAAAAATGATATTACATACGTTGAAATATTAAAAGATCATTATACTCGTTCGTCTGAGGAAATTATATTCGTCGCGGAAAAATTAAATTAAATAGCATAGGAGGTCGCAAAATCCTATACCCAGCAGTATCCTATACCTATACAAGAGTAATGAGACTCTGTCATCGCGGAAGTCATGGAATCGTAACACCATAATTACAACCGTGAATAAAATCCGGTATGATAGCATCTATTAATTCAATGTAATTGCGAGTGTATAAATGCTTCAACATTTGTTCCTTCTGCGCGAAGAGTTCGAACCGACTGATTTACAGGGAGGAGTCGCATTGAATGAAACCTTGATGTCGCGCGATGAGAAATGTGTAAACGCATATTTCAACGCAGCTGTCCATATAAAAACAATTCATTAAATCGGCCGAGTGTGCCGACAGGAAACAAGACCTAAACGCGCAGACCGGTGCATTTTTCTTCTCCGCTGCCGCCTTCAATAAGATCGATTAATATACATATGTCACGTCTATATTAGCGACATTTTTATCGATTTCTATCTCGGCGACGGAAGATCGATTGTATTAATTGCGAACAAAGTAGTTAGTGTGCGTCAGAGCGTTGTGCGCACCTGACCGAGGTATGTATTTATTTTCCGAGACTTTGTAACGTCAAGTTGCAATCTAATCTTCGGCCCCGATAATAATTTGGCGGACAACGTATCATTAAGAGTTGCCTACATCCGGGCGCGTATCCTTGAGCATCTCCCTGCGACAAACTACGAGAATATAAAGAATACGAGAGAACGATTCTGCCAGTGACAGAAACAAAACGGCGACTCCGTAAATAATATTGAAATATATCTGATACTATTCAGCATTATGCAATATTATTTAAAGTGGTCCAAGTATATATATTTGCGTAAATTGAAGCGACTGTCGGTGCATCATTTCACTATTGACGCTTCTAACAATTATAAAATTGTTTTTTTTTTCTTCAAGTTATTGACATCCAGTCATTGCGCAATTTTAAACTCATACATATTTCCTGTAATTAATGACGAATACAATAATTATTTCGTTATTTCACCAAGAGAGAATTGTTATTTTTTCTCCGTGTCCATGAACTAATCCTTTCATTCAATGCTAACTATAATATGTCTGTTTTGCTACGGTGCGTGATAAAGAAACCTCTAGGATTATTAATTCTAACATCAAGGTTGACACTCGGTAGCACTCGACTTATCAGCTTTTTACACCGACCGACGCCCGTGGGTATTTTTTTTCCATGGTTCCGATAAGCGAGAAGTCGCTTTAAAGTCTTATGTTAATTATCTCTCGGTGTGAATATAAAAATCGAATATAAGAATATAAGAATCGAATTATCTCTCGGTGTGAATAATAAAATACGAAAAAAAAATTAAATTTTTTTCCAATATAAACCAATCGCGTCACTTTGCAGCATGCTGAAGGATAGCGCGTTGACGCAACATGAGCCTCCAGAAACTTACCGACTTTTAATAAGTACGGTTCACGCTACGTGTAGCGTTACGCAACCGCCGGCGCATCCTGTCGGATGTACGCTATTTCGCAATCATAAGCAGAGCATTGGTTACAGGCACGGCTATCGCGAAACGGAGGAGGTAGGGGGAGAGGAAATTCGGGCTAATGTTTCGCGGATCACGTCTATCAAAGCTGCGTTTCGTAATACCACGAAAGCTCGACTGTCTACCGCTTCTCAATTTTCACGTATGCTCCACTGACGAGTCGTCGACGATACGATTGTAAACCAGCAATCGTCGACAATGGACCATGAAAACAGCTGTAACTTATTGATAGTCCCTCACAGTCTTTGACAGAAAAATGACAGAAAAGAGACGGCTGCTTAAAACGTACGACTTTTAAATTTTCCCAAATACGATCTGATAACCCGCGTAACGTTGGTAACGTGGTAATTGCGATGACTGTAATTATAATTGAGTTGGTTGTTGCAGAAAGAGAGAGGGAGAGAGAAAAAAAACGTGAATCAACTTCTTCATTAACGCAAATTAGATGAATTAATTTCGTTTTCCTGGGAAACTATATGTATCGCGTGGCAGATTTAAAAATGACTAAAAAAAATTTTAATTTCATTTTATGCTGTGATTTTTGAGAAACGAAATTTTTTCTGAGCAAGAACTTTTCGCGACTTTGATTATCATGCTAATTTGTGACGAGGCGAAATGTGTTTCGTTTCCTCGGCCGCAGACGGTCAATGACATCGTGCGAAAACAACGCCTCGCTCTTATCAAATTGGGAGGCAAAAATGTTTTATTCTCGTTCGGCCGTTTATACTTGGAACAGCCGGGCGACGAAAATACAACGCGATCACGTGACAACGCTATATATCCATAAACGTACGGGCGATGACAATTTGAGCTACGTAATTCAGTGCAAAATCGCGGATAAAATATATCATTGTCAACGATCGTGCGCGTCGATAAGACACACTGGCACGAATGGCACAGGCAGCCTCTTTTGTTACATCTCGCGCATGTCACCTTTCATGCGGCGCATAATTACAGTATGCTCTACCTCTGCAAGTAAGCTTCATTGTTGACTCAACGCGCAATTATAAACCTCTTTGTGGCGAACGGATTTCGCATCCCACTCGCATAGATCAATATCGGAATAGACACAGACGGAACAAGGTATTTGTTTCGTCTATCTGGGAGTACCGTAGAAACATTCGCTAATCTTCTAACTGCTTTGCAAACTGGAATTAATCCATTTTGCAATCGTATTATTTAATAGAATGAACGCTTTGCAGAATAAATCTACTTACAAGAGCGATGCATTATAGAAGCTATTAAAAAAATTAAAATGGTAGAAAATGTGTGTGTATGTGTTATGCGCACTCGTAACATTTAACTTCATATTTTGTTTTAACAAAAATTTAAATGAAGATTATCATTTCTCGTAACTTATACATATTTTTAATAACAAATATTTTGATAACTAGGTCTCGGATTAAACACACATTAAAATTTTCACTTAATTAGAGAATAAAATTTTGTTACATAAGCAGAATTAAATCTTTCATGTTGAATAATTCAAATTAAAACTTTCTTTAAATTTTCACCAGAGAATTATTCATTCAGAATTCAAAGAATATATTCTTAATTTTATCTCTTCAAATATACTTTTATTTTTTCTTGAAATAAAACCGGCAATAAGTGACTAATCGGTATCTCGATGCGATATATTAAACATTAGTGCTCCAATAGCAGCATGGAGATATGTATTATCGATAAGCACAAGTTTATACGGCTACTGTGCACATAAATATGTAAATCCGATCGATTAACATTCGGCGCGTTATCTCCAATTATCACATAAAAAAAATAGAGAACCGGGTTTATCAAGCCCGACTTACTCTCTAACGTTTCACAACGGCTGGCCTTGCCTGTGCGACGTGTTATTCTGTCGCGAGGTATTACGATGACAACTTGATATTGGCAAGCAATAAAAATGAGCTACTCTCGAGCGATTAACATCCCGACCGGCGACTTTCGTGCCCCTATATTCGGCACTCACCTGGAGAGAGGATCGACGAACAGAGCGACGATGATCACCGCGATGATGACGCACGTGAGGTAGATAGCGGAGATCTCGTAGATCTCCGATTCCGGTGGTCGCTCCAGGTTCTCGTGGCCTCCGTTGCCAAGGACGCAGAAATCCGCGCCGCACAACTTGATTTTGTCCCAGCTGTTGATCGTGCTGTTGCCGTCGTCAGTTTTTGAGCCGCTATCGCTCAATACTGCAATTTGAAAGTGATCTCTGAGTGGTTTCCTCGAACGTTCGCGCTTTCTCTCAGTTAAATTTCTGTCAAATTTAACTCGAAAAAGAAAAATGTCATAGCGAGAAAGATTAAGAGCCTCCATTCTTAAAGCTTTTTCAAAGATTTTTTTATTACTGCTAATAAATAGTAATCAACCTCTTTCTTAAAATATTTTCTATACTAATAAGTGTTTATAGTTTTTACAGGAAAAATTAGATTTGTTTCATTGCAATTTCGTGATTAAAGAGCATTATTACGATTGTTTATGCTATAAATTCGTTTATACTACATATTTGATATTAAATAATTTAGAAATCTATAAAATATCTAGCCTAAAAATTCTGCGTGTATATTCATATATTATAACATCTAAAGTGTGCAAGAACTATCATCTTTCTTCGTGTTGGAAAAAATAGATACTGTTTTTCCTCTTTTTCAAAATGTAGCTAGAAAAAAAGTAAATTTAATTTATGCGAACGACTTGAAAATAACTATTGTTCTATACATTTTCGCAAGAGCGAAACTATTCTCATGTTAATCTTCTAGCAGAAAAAAGCGATTATCGTAGAATATTATAATATTTATAACTAAAAAAATATGCATGTAAATATGCATGTAAATTTAACAGTTGTGATCTTTTTTTACTGAATACACAATTGTTAATAACAGAAAGGATCATACACGATATTTTTGAGTCTTCTTTATCTTAATTAACAATAAAATAACTGTACGTTCAGCATAATTTCAGTACGTTCTTTGACCATGCTACAGAGTTCAAGATCTAAATTTCTCCTTGCGACATCAAATTTATACGGAAACTGTTTTATCGTCATCGTATATATCACGGTCGAGGAATAAAATCGGTTGGAGAATATCGACGCGAGGGATCTCTGCCTGGCAACTGCGTGTACTTGGATAACGCGGGAAACGCGTAACAATTTATTACCAAGTCGATTATGCCGGTTCGAAGCGAGTGCTCGAAGAATCGCACGGCGATGCACGCGTGTGCGTGGAGAGCGTTAAGTCGAGAGGTGAGGAGTCGACCTGTTACGCCGTACCGGAAACCGGCGGTGTACCAGGTCTCTCGTCGCCAGAGGAGAATGCGCGCTCGAAGCAAAGCTGGACTTACTTCGTAAATCAATATTTCATGGGCGAGTTTCACCGCCGACGAGACTCTTCCCTAATCGGTTTTGCGGACTCGTGATTTAGCGCATTATGCACGCTACGCCTTGCCTTTCCACGATCGAAAAATCGATTATGCGCGTCGGCTCGTCCCGATGGAGGTAACGACGTTGAATACATCGAGGTCACGGTTGCACCCGTGGTGTGGGATCCATCGCCGTAATTCTGTACCTTTATTCACGACGCGTGAAGTCGAAGGAGACCTTTGTCGAATGTAAATCACAACTGGTTACCTCTGACAGGGATGCAATAGACATCGCAACCTAGCGTGTGTTCTGATTGCTTTATTATCGCCATTAAGACAGCCGGGATTGCGAAGTGGCGTCCTACACGAAGATTCTGCACGCGCTTCACGCGCAAACGCGAAGAAATCCCGCGACAAACGGAGCGTATCATTAGATGCACTGTCCTTATCGTATTCACGTGTACTTGATGCCGTCACGAAATGATGCACGAAAAGTTATTTTAACCTTTAAACCACCACGCCCAAAAAAAATCACACTAACCACAATGTCGGTCTGACAGACCGCAATTATGCTCCTGCTAATTTTATAAGTTAATTATAATAAAAATGTATGTTTTCTGAATACTTGTTGATGGGGAAAAGGAAAACTGTTTTAATGTGAGAATTAACAAAAAAATCTCATATCCAATAGAAAAAAAATATATTTAAATGGTGACAAATAAGAAAATTGACAAATAACGTTTCAATAGCGGTCTGTGAGATCGATATAGTGGTTTAAAGGTTAAATTTAATAAGGACCGGTCCTGTTGAACAATAAATTTGACGTTTCGCACTAACAAGCGGAGATCACTGAACCGAACGGCGAAGCACAGCGGAGAAATGCTCGCAAATAACCGGAGAAAGAAATTCCTGTGCAGCTGTGCAAACGCGACCCACGCATGTGTCGCCAATGAGGAAGCGCACGATATGCGTTCGAATGCGTTCGTTTACGCGGAGCCTTCTCGAAGGATTCTCGATTGGTATTCGACGTGTCGATTCGAATCGGATATGTCGACTAGGTGTCGCGCTACGCGCCCCGAAGTGCAACGATTTTGCTTGGAACGCGTCAATGTGCAGCCGCTTCATACACGTGTTATTATTCGCGCGCGCGTATGTGATATAATGTGTAACAAAGTACAGTGCGGGTTTTACGTGACGATAAAACCTTTCCGAGTGTGTCGAGAAATTGCCCGATGCAAATTGCGGCACGCGTTACGCCGCCGCGAAAAATTAACGGCCGCGCGCTTCTCGTCGGTTAAATCATCGACCGGAACTACTGACACGTACGACTTTCATCTTCTATCGCCGCGGCTGCGTGCCAGGAATTTTGTTATTCGTAATTTCACACGGACGTTCAAACACTTTCCGGGACAGGAATTAATCGATAACTCTAACGAGTAGAACCTATCGGTGTACTGAAAGCTACATTGACTGATCCGCGTGCGCCGACCAGAAGAACTTTCACCGGAGCAGCTAATAATATTACGTCGTGTTTTACGATTCTCCCCACTATCGTCACCAATTGTCGGAAATGTCTGCTTTTTTTAACGCTGTTATCGTGCGGGCGCGCATGAAGATATGTGCGGAAATCATTCAGTTCAGTCATGCGACTGCAAGGTGTACGCATTGCTTTACGCAACGATAAATCTCTTAAAAATATTATAAACGATTTTTCTCCCCAGTTTTTCGCTCCAGTATTTTTCATATTTTACAAAAGTGTGAAAAATGTTTCATATTTTCGTAGAAATGACTGTGCAGTAGAAAATTATGCTCGTATGTAATCAGACACGGTTTAACGGAACGTTGAAGACACGGAATATGTATAAGCGCGCAAAAATTTACAAACGCAGATGTGCTTTTAATCAATTTCACATTCAGACTTTTTTTAAAAAAGCTAATTAATGTTTCTGTAATTTTAAACAATTAAAATAAAAATCTCATGGATTAAGACAAGGTTTAAAAAATAAGGTAAAATAAAATAACATTACTGTTCATTTAAATTCACATGAATTTTACTTCCTCTGCATTTTCAATATCATAAATCTGATATTATCGAGATATTTGAGACTAAAAGATTGCAACGAGTGGTAGCCTTCCCTGAAATTTCTGTGATAAAAAATTGATTTCAAATGTAGCAAAAAATTGGGCCACTGACATTAAGATTGCAGGTTCAGGGGCATACGTTTGATTATAATTTAATACTAAAATTAGCAAGACTTCGGTTCGGCAAAAATAAACCGGAGCCTTTAGGATAATTGATCATGTTGTATAAATGCGAGTAAATATATCATGCGTGTGCATGATATATTTAATCGACTTCTTCCATAATCGATGTCATAATGCATAAGAAATTCGTTACCGAATCATTCCACAAAGTTCTCGTCAATTTCGAGGAATTATTCAGTAATACCTGCCCATGCAATCTGCAACCTTCATGCCATTACCGGCCATTCATCGCTATAATATTGCGCACATGACGACCTCGACAAGGACTCAAAACGATCTTGACCTTTATCGTTTACTTGCAAATGTTGCCTGGCGCCAATGGCATCGACTTTTCTCTGTCCATCAAATGATTGATGATGATTTAAGACGAACTTGTCTGTACAACCACTTATATTTATCTAGAGCAAAATTGTTATAAAGTGAAATACTTTCTCAAATACTTTATTATTATTAAAATATATGAATATATTTAATAAATGTTAATATTATTTGTTATTGTGCATACTATTTGTTTTTATTTCGTTAATTTATTATTTATTTAGAGCAATTATTAACGTAAATTAAATGATACACGTACACACAGCTACCTCTATTTAATATAATATTACAGATTTCATATGAATTTATAATTTATGTCTAACGGAAAGTCCAACTGAATGTACATTCTATCATTAGTCATTCTTATTTCTTTTCTAATACATATATTAGTTAATTATGTTTACTTGTTAATTATGTTTACTACTTTACATAATTTTAACGTAAATATAATTTTAACGTATATATATATATA
>NW_012027062.1:2413117-2418254 GCF_000956235.1 Wasmannia auropunctata
TAAGAATGACTAATGATAGAATGTACATTCAGTTGGACTTTCCGTTAGACATAAATTATAAATTCATATAAAATATATATATATATATATATTCTTTTTCGTAGCTCTTTCTACGCATCGATTTGATAATTAAAACGCCGTGAAGCTGCCAGATCTGATAAATGACGTCAGGCCGAATTCAGTCGCAGGAGCGACGCGCGTCGAGCGAAGAAATCGAAGAAACGTTTCTTCACACGTAAGACTGACACACAATTACTTCGCGTGCGTGTACGTGTATGCAAACACATGCGGTATCGGGGAATGCGTACGAGGTAGTACGGAAACCGACTGCCGTGGGTTTATACCGGATAAATCTTGTTTCTTCCCGGCGAGCGTGCGATTCTCTCTCTGTCGCTCCCACGGCTTCGCTCGGCTTCGACGGGTCCCTCACTGACCACATTGTCCCTCACGCACACAGCGGAAGAGGGACGGTATACTATAAAGCGGTACGCGTCAGGGGAAGCACCGAGCGTTTAGTCGGACTGTCTGACTGTAACGTTTGTCTGACTGCAACGTCCGTTTCTACTGCGCGCGTATGTACTACGCGCACCGTTGCGTAGTGCGAAATCTGATTAATTCAGAGAAATTAAAAGATTCTATCTGATTATAAATATTCTACATTTTAATATCTTCTTTAAAAATTTAATTTAACCGATTAATTTCATTCAACTAAAAATTATATTCATTCAACTAAAAATTATATTATATACTAAAAATAATTATATTTGAAAAGGTTTAAAGTTTATACATAGTTTAAAGGCTTATTAAGGCTTAATTATGTAGTTGGATAAAATAATTTGGGAAAAATGATTTGCTTGTATTATTGATTAAAAACTGTCTGTAGTATAGAGAGAAATGTAGTTAATGAACAACGAAGTCTAAGTTGATAAGCTAGCACACAATTGTGCACACATTCTACTGGAATATTTGTGCGGCATTAACGGATATATTGTGAGCTGCTGGTAATTGAGCGTGAAAAACAGACGGCGATAGTATTGAGATGTATAGAATGTCTTTATTACGCGAATGACAAAAAGGATTGCTTTTGCGAAAGTACACATGTTGATTTAACAAGTTTAGCATAACTACGTAAAAATGCTCGTTAATCGCCTCTAACTTTGACTCTAACAATGAGGATTAGAGATTTTTATTTTCAGAAAATGAATGCTTCGCGGAGTATCAATCAATGTAATTGGCTTGATAATAACTATTAATAATGCGTATGTAAATACATGCTGTAGACGACAGAAAATGCTTGATAAATCAATTATAAAATCAATGCAGTTTGTATTGATTTTATCAGCGTGTCCTTATCTTTACGCTGTTAGCCAGAAGCTTTTCTTATCATCTGATTTCAAATGTACACGAATTATGACATCTCGGAAATATCAACGGAGTTTTGTAAATTCAAACACAGCGCTTTTAAAGTATTAAAATAATAAACTCTAAGCTATCGGAAACTTGAAGCTGTCGAGTGTTGACTTACCGAGCGAAGAGATAAGGTTGCCCCAGAGCTCGGCCGTCTGCCACGCCAGGAAGAAGAAGCCGAAGAACCGTACGACGATGGCGTCGACTGGTTGGTCGGTGATCTTGGCATAGACGCCGCCGACCTGTGTTAGATACGTGGCCTTAGCGGCCCACATAGGCGCGGCGCCGAGACCCAGAAGTACTCCAGCAGGCACCAGCGTGTAGAATTTGGGATAAAACTGCGAGCCGATGTACGGCGCGTAGCACAGCATAGACACGCAGAGGGTCCACTTGACGGTGAGTCTCTTGATGAGGAAAGTGGGCACGAAGATGCACGAGAGCACCAGGGCGGCGTAGATGGCCGAGAGCGAGACGGTACCAAGGCCGTCGCTGGCGTTGATCGACGACTGCAGATTCGCCGTGCCCTGGAACGCGGTGAACTGCACCATGAAGGCGATCGAGACGGTGCCGATGTTCTTTAGGATACGCCATTTCTCGCCGCGCGACAACTTGAATTTCCGCGATTGCGTGTCGTCGTCGGCCACCGGAAGCTGCGGCGGCTTCTGCGGCTCCGGCGGTATGCCGTCGGTGCCGTCGTCCTTGTAGCCCTCGTTCCTGTAACCGACCCCGCTCACGGTCACCGTGTAAACTGTGTCATCGCCGCCGCCACCACCGCCGTCACCACCGCCGCCGCCGCCCATACTTCTGCCACCGTCATTTTGCGATGCAACCATTTTACGTGTCGGCTACCTAAACACACAATTACAGTTATACATAAGTATTTTTACTTTGTAGATATTTGTAGATAAAGGTACAATATAAGTAATTCTAATAAGATTTTATTTTTTTAATCTTCGATTGTCACACTTGACAAATTGACCCCAGCTTTTTACTTTGGGCAATGGATTTTTTAAAACTTACTTTCTTTTAAGAATTTTTTTTCAATATAATGCCACTTTAATTTTACATTCTATATAATCAGAATACATTCTACAATGTTTGAACTCTATTTAAGAATTTTTGCGATCCAATTAAACTGTTAGTTTTTAAACGGCAGCCTTTTAAAAATTAGTTTGACAAATGGGTTCCAAATGATAAACTTGATTGAAAAAAAGATGTGACAACTGAAGGTTAAAAACCAAGTTTAACTAATTGTAAGCAATGGTAATCTCCAGTATTCACTGTAAAATACGCTGATGTTCAATGAGAATAAAACATCTTATACACAAATAACATTTCAATGGAAAGTGCAACCAGTTAAAGGACAAGTTGTAATTTTTTGTCGGCAAAGACTGATAGATTAATCTGTGATATTTGCATACTAATTGATGGTTACATGATGTGAGATATTATTAATATAGGTACGTTCCAAAATATGTGTCATTGCTTTTCATAAAATGGAAAATTACTTTTATATACAATATATATAGGTATATATATATATATTTTTTTAAACGATATTAATAATTTATAGACTTAAAGACGCTTAAATGTTTTTGACTTATAAATATATATATATATATATATATATATATATATAAGTCAAAAACATTTAAGCGTCTTTAAGTCTATAAATTATTAATATCGTTTCAGCCGACGCTAAAAGTCAACTCAATAAAAACGGTTTTGCGTGAGTATCTGTGATTAACGCGCGTCCGCGTTAAATGAGAGTTTCGTCACCGTTCTTGACGCGAACACAATTACATGAAGTCATTCACGTATATAGAGATGCATGTGCACACCAATATGATTTTTATACGCTGCGCTTACACATACATTGTTCTGTACACAACGATATTACGATCGCGTACATTGCTTCCTGTGCCGCTTCTTTATCAGATTGCCGCCTCGGTTCTGCGCATCGCGTGCATGTCCATTTATGATTTATGCAAGTTGCAACCTATTCTTAAGTGCTATTACCAAACCAATTTCTAGTTACATCTATTTGTGTCTGAAATATCTAATTATTTATCTATTTTATCTATATATTTTATTCATCAACCAATAATGTTTTTTTTATTTTTTTACAATATTTTATTGCAATTAAATAATAACTAATTAAATTTTAATAATTATTTTATAAATTAGTAATACAAATTTATAAAGGGAAACAATGTTTCTTTTTGAAAAGAACAAGATTAAAATCTATACACTTTTCCCACTCAAATCGCTTTCATTTTTCCACTACCATTGCATTAGCCTTCTCAAATGATAAATGCAATATTAATAGATAAATGTGAAGAGAGAAAAAAGAGCCATTTGTCAAACCGATTAAACGATCAACCGGCTATTACATGTCTCGCGATTTTCCCATTAATTTAATGAATACATTTAACGCTGTATAGCATGCATATGGAATAATATGTAAACTAATATTAAGACAATATTATAATATATGCTATTAAAGTCAATTTTTGCATATGACTTTCTCAGGACTACTGCACAAACAAGAATCCGTAAACGCGGTGAACACGGCGTGACAAATGGCAACCTTTCGAGAGAGAGAACGGCAAGTCTGCGTAATTCTTAAAACGGCCGGTCTACCACGAGGCACAGGCGCCTTGTTTATGTGTAATATCCGCGCAAATGGACACGAAAATATTAATCAACCGGCAGGTATGTGCATGCATGCTAATCACGAGTGACTGTCGCGAGTAACGAATGATTTTTCACTACGATCGGAAAAGAACACGTAACGACACGTGCATTGCACTGCTCTTGAGAAAGAGGAAATCAAAATTATCGATAATTCTCATCTCGATGATCTCGATAATTTATCTCTTATATTGTAATTTATTTAACTTAAACTTTTGTATTAATCTTTATTCTTTTAGAAAGTAAACTAGCCTAAAATAGAACGCAAACGGAGGCAACAATATTAAATCACTATAAAAAGATTAATTGTACACGTTAATACAAATACAATGAACATATGTATGTACACATATATTTTTGTAAAAAATCGCTAATTTACCTCGCGATCTGCGAGGTAAATTAGCATTCCCTGAGGTAAACAAAATCTTATAAGAATTTATGCTTATTATATCATTCAAATAAAAAAAAGGACGTATTGAGAAAATATGATATATATATCGCAAGCACGTATTGCTTTTGCGACCTCGTAACTTTTTTGACTTAATATTAAATAAATATTACAATTGAATATCGTAATTATTGATATCCAATTATTATACATAATTTAATATTACTTATTAATGATAATTGAATACAATTATTTAATATTCAAATTGATACAAGAAATGACGTTTTACGTTTTTAAACAAAATAATACAATCCCTATTTCAATTTCACAATTTACATTTTTTATTTTACGAGTACAACTTCTAACGTGTTAAAATTTGAAGATTAAATACTGGATTAAATAAAAACAAAAAATATTATTCATCTATGTTGGAAATGTATCAAGACAAATGCAGATTGCAGTTGATTTCACTTCACGTGTACGTGCTCGACGGTTCTTTATTGATTGTGATTCTTTGAACAATCACCATATCTCTCGTACGATAAAAAGCGATTGCTACTCGCGTCCGTGATAGTTTTACCGTCGATTTTTTCACGAATAAAAAGCATGTCGGACCTGTCTTGTAAGGCCGCGCCTAATCAATTTGCT
>NW_012027062.1:2418416-2419231 GCF_000956235.1 Wasmannia auropunctata
GAATGACACAACAGGAAAAAGCCCCTCGGAATTATTGTTCGGATGTAAATTAATAAATGCTTCTGAAAATATAATTAGCGATGTGATTTATGTAACGAAACATCGTGTCAGTGGCGGTGATCTAGCGAAAATGAGAACCGAAGCTAACGAAAGAATACAACGGCAACAAAATATTGCGGAAAGGAGATTTAACAAACGAAGAAGGGCACCGACGCCCTATAAAGTAGGGGATTTAGTAAGAATCGAAAGAACTTCAACAGTTCAGGCAATGTTAGGAAAACCGGAAAAAAATTAGTGGCCAGGTTCCAAGGCCCTTATCGTATTACAAAGATTTTACCGAACGATAGATTTTTGGTTGAAGATACACCGATAACTCGTAGAGGAAACAAACGATATGAAAATGTAGTAGCAATCGATAAATTACACCCATGGCTTAATTTTAATGACCCAACAAGCGATGATAGCGACAGCAAATACAACCAAGAAAATGGAAAGAAAAGTTTAGATCAATGACGTAGAGTTAAGAAACCTTACTTAGTTAAAAGCATGTTATAAATAATTAGTACTCAAGACGAATAGATATTACCAGATACTGCGCAAACGATTACAGACTGTAACAAAGTATGTATAATTAGTGTGAGTATATGATTTTAAATGTAACTTGGTGAGTTATAGGCGACTAGCGTTAAGTGTCAATGGACATCACGTAGATAGTCGCAGACTATAACAGATCACACAAGACTTATGAAACAAAGTATGTATAATTAGTGTGAGTATATGATTTTAAATGTAACTTGGTGAGTTATAGGCGACTA
>NW_012027062.1:2419251-2420288 GCF_000956235.1 Wasmannia auropunctata
ATTATACATTACGCCATGCCGAAACTTACCGGGATAGCCAAGTCGTGGTATCAAGCCTTGCCGACGATGACTTACTCGTGGGCAGAATGGAAAATTAAATTAACGGAATCGTTCCCTAGTAAAGATGATTATGCTGAATTGTTGACCGAAATGCTAGCGCGGAGGGCTCGGTTTGGAGAAAACTTAGAACTTTATTTCTATGACAAAATAAACTTATTAAACCGTTTGGAAATAAAAGGAAAATGCGCGGTAGATTGCTTGCTGCATGGATTAGACGACCGGTCAGTGCGTCTGGGCGCAAAAGCCACAAAGTGTACGGAACCTGAACAAATTTTAACATACTTTCAATCGGCTGGGCTACCACCGGGAGGTTTGGGCAGGGCGAAAAATAGCTTAGACAAGGGAGCAAATTTCGCGGCGGTCAAAGACGGTATTAGTAATACAAACAACGAACCAAAGATAGCCGGATCTTCGTCCCTGACACCGGTTACGTGCTACAATTGTGGCGAGCAGGGACATTACAGTCGTAAATGTACAAAAAAAAACAAGGGGATGCACAGCATGCAATAAGTTAGGTCATCTAGTCACGGAATGCCGTAAATTATCTACTGAAAATATGAAGAACGAAGAATCTAAAGAAAAGAATGTAAGGCTGTGTAAATTAGAAGGAGCGGGTAATAATAAATACGTGACAACTTTGAAGGTAAATGGCAAACAAGTAAAGGGCTATATTGATTTGGGTAGTCAGTGTACTCTATTAAAATACAGTGAGGCAATTAAGTTAGGAATAACGTGGACGATTAACAACTTGCCGATCCTTCGAGGTATTGGCGAAAACTCGATAATGCCAGTAGGTCTTGCTAAGATTACTATAGAAATTGACAGCAATTAGAGTCTTTAAAGAGCATTTCGGTTATTTTGGGACACCAACTCGTATTATTACAGATAGAGGAACATGTTTTACAAGTTCCAAATTTAAAGCTTTTATACAGGAACATAAAATAAAACATGTATTAAATGCAGTTGCCACTCCCAGG
>NW_012027062.1:2420308-2523317 GCF_000956235.1 Wasmannia auropunctata
GTACGTTGTGGCAAATAATAAAATGTCCACGCGATTATTATATAATCGTATGATAAAAACAGATATTCCGCAATTATTACTGTTATGTTTCTTAGACGGTAGATGATCAAAGCGCTTTTGCAAAACGATCGTAACTTATTCCCCGTGCCGTATCAACGTCGAGATCGTGTGCCAGATAATTTTATTAAAATTGCGTCGTGGACGCGGGTGGATTTATCTAAACCGCGAACGTGGCGAATCGCGTGCCTATTCTGTTGCGTCAGGGAAAATTATGCGGCGCAGAGATAGACACGCTTCGTTACAACTGCCCGTCAAAATAATCAACGTGACGTTTTTCTACACTCTTATTGCGAAGCGTCGGTCGCTGTACGCGTGAATATTTTTATGTACAATAGTCAACAAAATAGAGATTAATGATTATTATAGAAGATGAAATAATTGTCAAAGTAAATGACAAAATAGATTAAATGAGAAACAATGTTCTTCTCGAGTTACGTCTTTTCCGAGAAGCATTTAATATTATTTTTAAAAGCCGCTATTTTACAAATGAAAAAATAGAACTAAAATTAAACTTTTCGATTAAAAGTATATGTATAATTATATACATTTATATATATATATATATATATATATATATATAATGTAAAAATGTTTTAATATAAAAATTGTTAATATATTTCGAAATACATATACTTATATCGTACTTAAATTAGTCTTATATTACAAGATAGATTAAAAAATATTTCCATATATGCGTGTTAACCGATTTCTCTTAACTCTATGAATTGGTTTTGGATCTGTAACATCGTAATTCTACACAAATTACAGAAATTCATTGAAAAAAATTCTTTTTGCTTAAGAACATAATCACAAAGTCTGCAGAGAATTCACATGTCCTGTTTTTTTTTCTTTGCAAAACTTTTCAAAAACGCAAAGTTTCGGGTTCCTGGCTTAACTGTGACATACGATTAAAAAATAAGGAGGAATTAACGATTTTATCTTGCGGGCAATTAAATCTCCTCGACAAATCCCGATCGTAAAAATTAACTGACCCAGCACCAGAAACCGGTGGAATTAAGGCGATTCGTCGCCGGTGAAAGCCGGTTTGGATCGGTTAGATCCGTGATATACGTTCGGTGTCAACGACTGAAGGCATTCCGCTCGGGGGCCTATATATCGGTATAATCGCATAAATCACGCGAGTGGACCGCGTTGTGAGGATCGTTTGCTATGTTAGAAAGAAAAGCACTAATGTTATATATACATATATGCAGAGACTTCTGTGCATTAGCGATAACGAACGAATATCGCAAATCTAATATATGTATCCTTCCTACCGGAGGCGCGCACACAAACAGTGAGCTTTACGCCAACGCAATGAAACGCTATTCTGTTGGGTCTAAAAGTCCCTCGTCGGATCAGCCGGAGAAAGATGCATAATCTCACAGAGAGATAAGATGGGCGACTGCGGTAATTATATTCAATTTCAAGACGATTGTCGCGCACTCGTAGGACGACGATATGACGAAACGTCTAATTACCTTGACATGTTTCCCCGTGAAAATAGAAGACACGGACGGTGTCTGGATTTTTTCCGCGTGCGCAGCGCAAACTATGCAGTTGCTACTATCCATCAATGACGAAAACCGCAGATTGCCACAGACGCGAGTTCACGGGACAAGACATTTAGACATTTAGTAACCGAGCCGACTCAGAGTGTGTCCCGTTTTCTCCGACGTCTTCTGTCATTTTTACTGAATTTACGTCATCCATGAAACGTTGTAAATTGCTAGACTAGATACTCTCACTGATCTTCTCACTTATCAATTATATATTATCGTATAAGTCCGTAATGTTAAATATTACGTCCGTGAGAAATATTATACGGACAAATTAAAGAGGTGCAACACTAGCCGAGAAAAGCGACCGTTTTATTCGAGTTTCCGTAAGATGGCTTTTTAATTATTTTTGCCTTGTCATTAAGCGTATCGTTCGCAAATCAAGATTTACCGTAATTACCTAGCGGGATATCTCCGACAATACGAAGCCGCGTATTGTGTAAGCGCACAATGGTCGAGAACGCGTGTAAGTAAATTTGTAAATATTCACCGCAAGGACAGGTAATATCGCCTTCAATCATCACCTCGAATCGATCATAAAAAAAAATTGTCCGTAAAAAGATTCGTGTATAAAGCTCTAAGATACAACTTGCAAAATAAGTCACGATAAATCGTTTCACATTAAATTTAGTTGTTTGAAGCACGTAAAATAATATTCGTTATAGCGAAAAGTTAAATTTTCAAAAATGTAATAGGGAAAAAACACTTAAAAATCCTACGAAATATATACAGTCAAAGATGAAATAAACTTAGACGAATAAATGTTAGCAATAAATGTAAAATGCGAATATATACGTTTCAAGACCCAGAAATGTTGTAATATGACCGTTTGAGACGAACGAGAAAAAAGAATTACCGATACGAAGAGTTACTGATCCTAAGAGATTGCAAAACGACGTGGTTCCCCTCATTAATGTCGCTTTGCAGGTGCCTATACTAATCGCTTATGCTAAACGGTCCGCTAGCGGTTCTTCAGATCCGGAGATGTCATCGCGCGATCGCCTAGCGAAACGGCGTGCTTCTTCTCTGAGGCAATTGGGAACACAAACGGATGGAATTTTTTTCTCGCGCGGTGAAATCGAACGCAGGCGGGAGGGCAACGTCGCGAGGAACGGGATGGAAAAAAATTCCATTCGCTTTGCACTTTCGAATCGCGCGAGCAGACGCGCCGATTGGGTTAGTTAGAGCCAAGCGCGAGAGTTACATACATATGTGGGCGTCCTTGCGAATAACCTCAGAGTCGCCGTTTTGCGCCAGCTTTTACCATCGTCGGCAGCTTTATTAAAGCTTAAAGATTTAAATTTGGTCGATTCGCAAATTGACCTATGCACGCGTTGCTCTCCGTCTCTTTCTTTCAATATTTTTGTTGGATTGAGGACTTCAAGTTGTATAACAGTACAACTATTCGAGAGGCTGAATTTACATACGAGTTAAAGAAAGCTTGAATATACTCATAAATAATCTTTAAAAACATGTTTACAAATTCCCCTCTTTCTATATTTTTTATTATGAATGATTTTAATTTATTCTATCGTAATAAGAGACAAAAATGTTCCATTAAAGATTAGCTTTAGAAATACAATAAGCTAAACCTGATCATTTAATCTATCATTTAATCTATCATGTCTATAACGAAAATAATGAAAATTGCATAAAAAAGAAATTTCCTTTTTGTATTTTCTTTAACGACATTCACTTGGTTTATTCAACCGACAGTCGGATGTATAATAGTACCGTTTTCCTCTCTAGAGACCTCTGTATAGAATGTAACTAATCTCTTACTGTCGTCAGTGTTCCATTTTCTCGTTTACGTAACTCCCATCGTACGAAGCGAAGCGATTATTTCGTGAGGCCGTGTAGCAAAAGTAAATACGAATGCATCTGTGTATCTCCGCGACATTATGACACGTACACTTCTTTCGCAAAACATACATGCGAGATGCGTGTATGTTGCACGAGTCCTTTCAAGGATGTATGTACATAAGTGTTAGATAAAGCGTATACTCGCGATGGAAAAAATGACCGGTTTCTGCATCTGCATATTTTTACAATCACCGAAGATCGAATGGGGAGAGGAAAAGAATCGCACACTCTCATTACGCGGAAAATAAAGGATGATCGACACTACAACGATCGATAATATGCTTTCCAATTATCATTGACATTTGCGGAATTGAATGTCATATCGATCCTGTGTACCTGGCGTGAAGCAGCACCGTGAATTATCACGTCCGCGTCAACTTTACAATTCCGGTAATTTACACGTATGCTTCTTAAGCCATGATAATTGAAGCGAATTGCTCATTTGATGATCGTATGCGATTAACAGTCGTTCGTAGTAATCCTCATTACTGTCTCATTACTATCTAATCCAAACTAATCACTGAAATGATCAATCGCAGACGAAAATAACTCTCTAAAAAAAACTTCGATGTAAAATAAGACTTTAGAAAAAGTTTTCACACCGTAATAACAAAATGTATATAAAGATAAATAAATAAATAAATATTTTCCAGATACAAATATTTTCAACTCTTGAATCAACTTGCGTATGTTAATTATTCAATTTGCGAAAAGAAATCTCTTCTTCGATACAGTTAACCCTTACGTTCGCCTTCGCAATCTTGTTAACGGTGTTCAGATGGCACGTACGAGGGTGCTTGTAGATTCGCATGTCGTCGATGTAATCAACGTGAATGCGTGACCGGCCGTGCCATGCCGTGACACGTGTCACGACGTGCATCACAATTAAACGGCGCTTACAACAAGTAATCGACCACTCCTTCATACCCCCACGTCTATTTCAAACGACTACTCTCGAACATCCGTCGTTGGTTTTTCCATCATTCGCGTATTCTGTACGAAAATCACGAAATACAGGGAGAAGAATATTAAGTACCCGAGAGAGTGTAATGCGAGGTACTATAGACTGCAAATACGGGGAAATGACGGTAAAACGTTACGCGCAATGAATCAGCGATGGAAAAATCTTAAAGATAAGATAAATGAAAGTAGATAAATAAAAAATTCCGCTACCATAAATGAGACGCTGTTTTAAGACTGCCGTCAACTATTTGGAAGTGTGAAGATTACTCATTAAGCTGGCCTCGATTATGCAATGGTAGAACGCAGCGCACGATCGCGTTCGTCCGGTTTCGTCAAACTGTCATCGACATACGTCACCGAAAATGCGATGTCAATGATGTATTGATAATTGATAATGCTCGTCTGAGTGGCGAAATCGTGGAGGAAGCTAGGATGTTATCACATGCACATATCTTATTATTTTCGTGCATGATATTATCATTAATATATGCTATATTACCTTATCATTTCTATATATTTTTTTTATAATCCCTTTACAGTAAAATAAAAAAATTAATTAAACTGTTCTATCACTCTTGAATAAACAAACAAAAAAATGTTTTGCCGTCGTCTCAGTGCTGAACTCTACCGTACAACCAGTGCCGAGGCTGCGTAATGTACACACCGCTGACTCAGCGCGGTTATCAGTGGATTATTAACGGCTACGTGCGGCATTCGAGAATCGTGAACTTGGTATTAAGCGCGGCAGTCGATTATCCATGAGCATACAAGGCACTCGAAGTCATAATGATATCGGCATAAACATTTCTCTCGATCGTCGGTGTAGTCTACACTACTATTCGGTATGTAAGAAAACATAATAAAAAAAACCAATATGTATCATTAATTTTTTGCGTAGATTCAGATGCGTATCAACAGATATTAAAAAATAATTACATGAAAGTTAATTTTCGGAATTAACTTTCAAGATTAATTAAATTGATATGTGACTATATAATAGAAGAAATTGATCAATTTTCTAATCTAAAATATAGTTATTTATATATTTTCTGAGATTATAATTTTATCGGTCAATAATGTACAATAAAAAATAAAAATGCAAAACGATGAGCATATGAAGCATTTTAAATTTACCGATCTATGGAATAAGCGGTTAATAAAAAATATTATAAAATATAAAAATTAGAATAATATATAGTATATAAATTGCTAAGATCGTATGATTAAATATATACATATCTTTCCAAAAAAGATGTATTAAGTTGATATTCGAATCTATCAAAGTTTATTATTGTCGCTTTTCCGCGATGCTGATTGGTTCTTTGATTCTTTCTCGCTGCACTTACTTCGTGAGCAATCGTTATTGCATATTTTGGCAGAAGGCCAGAGGTTGATAGTATAATAGCAAATATAGTAAAAATAAAAAATGTTAAATAGCACGTGATACTAGTAAATTTAAAAAGTGGAATTAAAATTATAAAATTAAAATAGTGATCAACGTTCTTGATGGTTATCTCAAATTGCAGTCGATGAATGAAGTATAATCTGTAATATCGATACTCAATATTTTAATTCTACTGATACTCGATAAAACTGATTGCCCTCGAGCTATCAAGTCAAGAAGATCACGTTTCTTGGTTTCATGGAATCTGCCGATCAAACTCTCCAAACGAAGGCAATGACCGCGCGTTAGTTGCTCTATCATCTAGAACGCAGAAGAACTTTCGACTTTATGCTCCATAAATTTTGCATTACATTGAGAAATTACTGATTCGACGATTTAATTTAATTCAGATTCTGCATGTGTATGCTAATAACTTATAATATTATAACGTTATCTATACTTATAAACCGTTGTTCGATTCGAGACAGTAATTCTAGCGCAATCGAAGTCCTTCATAAATATCTATTTGATTAATTATTTATTTGATACGTCACATATCCGCGAAATATTAACGGAATACTTGATATATCTCAAGAAATTACAGTGAAAACCGCCTATACACATGGATTTGGAGCGAACCAGACTGTAGCCTGTGGTTAAGATAAGGTCAAGGTACCGGCAAAGCGGCTTGACCGGCATTCAAATCTCTTTCCGTTTCCTCCGCCTTTCTCCCTTCCCCTTACTAACGGACACTAAGGCTCACTCATATCGTATCTGTACTACTGCCACAGTGCATTTGGATCCGGCGTAAAGAGATGCAACCCTTGTAATAGTTGTTATAAGACCACTAGTTATTTTGTGGTCTTATAACAACTATTACATTTCCGATATATCTTCTACATTGTTGTATTATAAAAAACATTTCTGCACTTTTTTGAAAATCGTTAAAATACTAACAATTTCATTGGTCTCATCTGTCCCGGCTATGCTAAAAGATTAGAAATATTTTTCAGACAGGAGCACAAAGAGTAAAATATTTCTTGCTACAATTAAAGTTAATTGTACATATAAATCAATAATAGAATAATATATGATAATAGTATAATTTGCTTAACACTGCGCACGATTAAGGATTTAGCTAACAATTATATGCAACGTAAATATATATATATTATAAATAAATGTGCGATTTCCGACAAACCAGAAGAAACTACTCAAATTTCTATACACAGCAAGAGTAAAATTTGCTAATGGTACACTTTCGCGTCATTTCGTTGGAAGTCTACGAACATCTTGGGCAAATCTGGAAAGGTCGTAGCGGCGAATCGAGGTCACAACACTCTCGCGAGCGAGCGCACGAGGGAATCTACCTTTTAGAACGCGGGGCTATTTATACAGGATGTATATGCGATCTGTCCCGAGGCATTATTAAATTGCCGAGCCAACGTTTTCCCCGTTCGATCTTCCCTGCGGTGTCTTCGACGATTGCTCAATCCGATATAATCGCGCCGCGTGTTTCCGGGTGAAGCGAAAGGGAAGAACGCGACGTCGATCCGGAGGATCTTTAAAATTTTCGGCCTTGAATGGTGTCATTATTACAAACAAATCGTTTGGACAGCACGTACCGGTCCTCCGCGTTCGTCATATGTCTCTTTTTTTGCAACAGTCTTCCGAATTGTGCGCGCGCGTCATAATCCAGTTTTACGATATGTTTCACGTGCGTACAAATCACCGACGAAAACAATAAAACGTTGTCGCAAACCGTGCCTTTCATAATTTTAACTTGCACATTAACGACAAAAATCTATGTCATGGTACCTAATGGATTTAGTTGTCTCACATTCTGTTATACATATTATATTATTTATAACGTTTTATATTGTAATATTTACATATAAATGAATATTACTTATGTAAATGTGAAAACTTAAATTTAAATGAGTTCAAATATATTTATATTTTTTAGGTACTTGATTACGGTGACATCAGAAAAGATATGTCGATAATTATATTTGCGAGAATAATTTGTAATATCGTAATTTTTCACAATAATACTTTTTGTATCCTAACATTTATTAGATTTCCACGAGAGATTGAGAAAATTAACAGGATATGCATCATCTTTCGCGATTCACACACGGTAATTTAAACGATATAGCATTACATAATATCCAACTCGATGAAACAGTTTACTGATAATGATTCCTGATGACAATAAATGCGCTGTTATGTTCGTGAAATGATTAGAAGTATCCGGTAGAAGTTTTCTATCGACTCTGTAATTTTTCTATCATGTATTTACAGGAACATATTACGTATTTACATCCAATCGAGATGTAAATTAAAATAATAAGTGATACTCTTTAGCAACCTATTTCGTTCTTAATCAATCTAAAATGCTAACATCATCTGTATTACATGTAAAACTATGTTAATTATTAATGCCAGTTATTTTCGAATTAATGTCTTATAATTAAATAAAAAAGTTGCAGACATATAACACAATTTATATTGAGTATAAATAAATGTAGCTATAAAACTTGTTGATTTTGACACAATTTGATTCAATCAATTATCAATTTAATTATTTATCAGCAGTAAATATTATTACTAAAAATTTTATTAAATAAAGGTTTATTAAATTCATAGTATTACGTATATTCTTTTCTTATTTTCTTTCTATTTAAATTTTTCACGATTATCTCTATTTGACAATCCATGATTTCTCAATGCGAAAATTATTATTTATTATGTATAACATTAAAACAAATTTTTTCCGATGAAATATAATTCAAAGTTAAATATCAATTGATTAAAAAATTTATTAGTTGCCACATGATGTGATCTTTGGCGATCGTCATGAGAAACGAGATTGTATATACAAGATCCGAAACGGGAAATACTTTCTTAGGTAGATCAAATCCATCAATCAAATGACTCATATCATTAGACAACTCGCAAGAAAGATAACGGTAATCGAAACCTGCGGCTGCTGTCTCTTATATATTGTCAATCAACAAAGAATAATTCACCGAGGTTAAAGAACTTTGCCGATCATTCTAATTATTCTTCAATATGCAGAAAAAGATAGATGTTTCTTTTAATGTGCGCGATGAAAGATGACTCATTACGATCGTAATCATGTTCAACGATGTCACTTAATCAATGCGTAAACGAAACTCGATTCTTTTATTGCGTAATATTGAATTACATTATCATAACATTGCGATAATCATGAAATCGGCGACGTTATTTCTTATTGATTTTTCAAATTCTTCGATTGAAAAAGAGAGACTACGAAAGAAAATCCCTTGCAGCTTCAGTTGACCTTTGATATAAATTTCTACGAGATGCGAGTATCTTTCTCCTGTCACATCACCAGGGTCAGAAATAACATCGATTCATTGTATACACAAAGGCGAAAGGTCCTTGCGAAAAGAAAAGATGCCACCGAGTTACGCGCCGCTCGCTCGGCATGCATGCGTGAGAAGCGCGTGCCGTTCGCGCATGCAAATGCACACGGCCGCATCGCGGATATTCCGAGGTTAATATCTGTCAATATTAATTACGGCACGCATTTTTTGCCCAACCTTGTCTATAAATCAACGGAACCTTTCATACCTCTTTATATTTCTCGTTTTGATAAACGGCGCTTATTTCGTGATACTTTAAGAAGCACATTTAACAAGAAGTATATTTGACAAGAAAATACTGTTATAATGATTAAAGCATGCTTAAATAATTTAAATTTCATATAGGTACGTAGAACGTCTTAGATTGCATAATTGTAGATTTGGAGAATAAAAATACTGAAAAACTTTAAATTTTCTTTTTCATGATTAATTTTCGAAAAAATTACTAAAACTAATCATAATGTGCGCACATATTTATTTAATTATTTTACGAAATTATCTTCTAGTAAAATTGTATGTTATTATTGCTTTTGATATTGTCCATCGGATTTAGCAGATGCACGAACAACGGACTTAAAATTTAATAATAGCACAGCAATATAAAATTCCGTACGTTCGCCGATATATTACGTATTACTAAATATTCGTTTGTATATCACGTCCGGTCGCGGAAGGATTACGCATTATTTATACACACACAAGACAACTGCGTGCATGCGTTGATGTACATGTGCACCGTTGGTCGGCGTCAGCGCATTGTTCTACCTGTTAAATTGGGCTAATGTTGATTACAAATGACGCTTCATCGGATTTGGCTTTCTCGGCGGCGTTCGCTCGACATACCTCGGCGATTTCGATACACAAAGGAAACTGTGAAAGGCAAAACGCTGTTCGATCAGGCATTAGTCTAATATCTATACTTAGAGCCTGGTAAAAATGCTTTACGTCGCTTTTACAGTACTGTTGTATTATCACGCAAAGTGATGATACGACTAAACGCGACGAATCGTGGAATAATACGCGATAAACAATTGGCTCTGAACGATTTTCAATCATGCGAATCGTATCTAATTATATTCGCATCGGGCTTAATGCCCGACAGCCCCGACGCACATTTCCGCGCACAATGTGAAACACGTGCAGAACACGCGACAGATCCCACTCGTTTTTCCTATAAAATTAATTTTTATACCCGCGTTTTCATCCTAACGTAATTTAATTCCGCTATATCTACGCGTGCGATCGTGAATTAAATATTAGCAATCGTATTTATATGCATCTCGTTTCTACGCACATATACTTAATGAGATCAGATCGGATACGTTCTTCCAACGTTTCTTTGAAATGGGCGAAACTATAATCCCTCGAGAATAGAGAGTAGAGAATATTTAAGCCGCTCTAAAATAATCTCTAACAAAAATTTAACGAGAGCGAAACTTACAAGTGAATAAAGGTAGTACCTTTTCATACTGACGCTGAACGCTCATTTTCAGCAAAACAGATTTAAATCGAACTTGATGAATACCAAGCATCAATTTTGATCATGTGATCCGTTTAGACGCTATAAAAATGAGCGTTGAGCGTCAGCATGAAATAGTACCTTAAATCACTCGGAACTTCTGTCACGCGAAACAATTAAGAATTATAGATTAATTGGTAGTACGAGATTTTATATGGACTCGCGCTATCGACATAATCCTATCGATGTATCGCTATCGACGTCAATATATGCTAATACATTTCGCCCACTTCTAAACTTTATTGCACCTGCATCTATTCGTTGTATACTGATTGAGACGCGCGAGACAAATGCCGCACGTGGCCAGATACGCTGTGTTCGCTATGGTTTAGAAAGTCCGCGAAACGATCAGCTCGTGAATGTTATAACCGTTTCACAATGAATCACCGTGTAAGATGCGCCCGCGTCGACACGTGTAGTCTTCACAGTGGAGGAACACACCCGAGAATCCTCGGTGCAAAAATCTTTGGTTCATTATGCACCGACCGGTGGCGAATCTTACACTCGATCGGTGCCCGGAGGAAGATAACTGTCGTTATTAGCACTTCTGCGAGAAATGTGTAAAACTAACTGTAAACGTAATAACCGTTATGTGAGATTTGTGTGCCGGCTACTATTTGCTAATGTGTGTGTACTTAAAATATCAAGTCTCGATTATCGAGACATATTGACAAATGAGACTACCTATAGCATTATTTCCTTTCTACAAATCATGTAATAATGACACATATGTGAAAAACTTTTCCGTAAATTTATGTCAAAATTAATTTTAAATTTTTCTTCTTCTAGCTGGCTGTACATATAATTTAAATTAGTACATATTAAAATTGAATCCGAAAATTATTTTATATTCTACATAATGCTCTCTTTAATTTAATTAAAAAATAATTTTATATGAGTAGTCCAACGTACTTGCATGGTTTATAGAAAGATTAACAATATAAAAAAAATGCGCCTACATTCTACCATATTTGTGCAAAAATGTAATCAAAAGATATCTCTGTCAACGGAGTCATCAAACATGATGAATCAACGTAATAACCAAATAAATCACAGTATTCTCAAGCCTACCACAATAAAATTGTACAATAAAATATAATTACTTAATAAAAATGATTCACTGCTGACATATATTACTGCAGGATTAAACCGCGCACAAAATTTACAACGGTGTTAAACATTTTTTAATATCTGCAAGATCTTGTGTTATACAATTTATTAAAGTCCCCTACAGTAATACAAATTGGCATCGGCTAAAATTTGCATATTTTTGGGTTTCGAGGGAAAAGAATGAATTTTGACATTCGATTGCTTCAATAATACGTACACGAGCATACTTATTGTTTTGTATTTTTGGCGAACTTGCATGGCATGTCAAGTAAACCGGAAAACGTAATGTTATCTCTGCTCCTTAACTACGATGTCTTTAAGCGCACACGGCGCAATTTTATGTCGCACTTGACGATCATAAATGTCTTAACGATTCCGCCGGCTCCCTCGCACCTTTTAAACACACTATCGTGAAAGATTTCGTTACATGTTTTTCGTAACGCCCGAACGTGTATGAACGAAAAAAGGAGAGATAAAGAAGAAACTGTAATAGCCGAGTTATACGTGATACGATCGAGAAGAAAATAAATCATTATTACTCAGCGTCTGTGAACGTTGCATATCGAGTACGCTGAAAATCTTTACATTTTTCGGATGATTAAGAAATGCGCGCTAGAAAAACAGGAAGACCAACATACATGCGCACGTGTGATTATGCGCGTATTATGATTTCTAACTCTTGTGGAAAGATCGCTATGTACTGACATTGTGAAAGATCGCATGTGTATTAAGTGATCATTAGATGCTCTCGTAACTCCATTCTGCCTCGTTACATTATCGCGCATCATAGAACACGTCTCCCCTGTGGTTTCTGAAATATTTCATTATTCTTATCGCGGGTTTAATTAGTCACTACCCGGTCGTCTCGTCGCTCGATATTACACACACGTATAAGCTGTGTGATATTAATAGAAGTAATTTATACAGAATGTGTTAGCGCAATTGGCAACCTTTCTGTTGATGTTAATACGCAGGTGAATGCTATATATCTTTCTTTTTTCCTTGCGAGATCAATATAAAGTAGCTATTTAATGGAAATTTTCCGTGTAAAAAAATAATGCAATATTGCATCTTATTGCTAATTACGAAGTCATGTGTCTAATATTTTCTCTTGAGTGAATTGTGAGGCAAAAAATTATAATAATGAAGTAGACAATCCTTTCACTTTTGCAATGTCGAGTTTTGAATTTTTGCATACTGGATTTCCTGAATTGTCATATTTCAAAGAGCGTCATAATACCACGAGCAAATGAAAAATTCGATGCGCTCACTACCGTAACATCTTTTAAAATCCTTGCTGATATTCCTGTGCAATATGTCACATGTTACCGTAATCATATATTTCTTTAGAAAGATTTACGGGAGCTGAGCTTTTCTTCTGCCGCATCCGGATAAAATATTGATGAAATCGTCGGTGAATCAAAGTTCAAATCTTACGGTATGCAAAGTGAAATTAGTTACGTAACAACACACTTTCCGTAATTCATCTTCAGTATAGAAGTTTCTAGTGTAATTGTAGAACGGAAGACGCAATTGATATAATCGATTTTAGATCGCACATTGCAGCAACGAAATATGCAATCAGACGCATCAACGGATGTTTTGTTGGATCTCTTATAATAACAACGTATGTATCGGTCAAATATTCGAAGAACCAGCACATATACTGAATATGTAACCAAGTGATCATCTACAAGTCACATGCAACTCTCTACAGATATATCTATACGTGATACTAAAGTGAAAGCATTTACATCCATGAATATAAAATATATTGCAACGCGAAACCATTAGTTCTTCTTCTCTATTAGATGTGTATATGTGTATTAGGTTTTGTATTAAATCCAAATTCGGTGACTGACAAGATATTTCAAAGAAAGTAAATAATTGTTTTTTATATAGATTTGCACAGATATATTTTTTTGTAGTATGTTATATTTTTCTTGAAAAATGTTTTAATATTATAAAAAATAATATTTAATGTTTAATTTATAATTATTGTAAGTAATGTAAAATTATTGTAAAATAATAATAATAATAATAAAGTAAATAATGCAACAATTCTCTTATGGAAGAAACCTGATCGTCATTTATATCATGGCATTAAAAATAACGCGATTTAAATTATGCAACTCGATATAAACGTCGCGATGCTGCACTATTGTAAAACGAAGAGGGTTTATCTATTCGTTATCGAAAGTCTACTCCGAAATAATCGCGCAGAATAAGCGCAACAGCTATATTACGTTTCCTTAGTATCGAGTGTGTGCTATATCTTGAAGCAATCGTAGCTCCACATCACTGAAACGAAGCGCGTCCAAGTATCACGACTGTTTGCAGCGATCGGACGTGCATATAAACCGTTCAAGATATAAAACTACGTACGAATTTCTTAGATCGATCAGATCTTTCTCACTCTATAATACATGATATTTCTCAGAAGATATTACTTTCACGCTTGTAAAAAATGAAACTTGAAGTAAATAATTGTACGAGATAATGTTATTTTAAATCTATCTTTTACTAATGTCAATAATGAGCATTATTGTTACTTATGAATAAAATAAAGCGTTATTATATCCGGAAGATTAACATTATTTATATCTAATAAAGCGATTTTATTTCTTTTTACTTCTCTCTGCTTTATATTGTACGACACAAGTGTCTTATCTGCTGCTTTTATATTTCATCGACAAACCGAAAAAGCTGTACATCTCATCAAGTAACACGATGGATAGCGCATATAAAAAAGTATTTTTGTACTTATGCCTTGAGAATATTGAAATTCACAATTATCTCGCGCAATTCAAACAAAATGAAATAACATTATCGTCGCATTATGTGAAGTTCGAATACAGCGCAAAACGTTTCAATAACCTGATTTTGCACATTTGTGCCGGACATCTAATAATGGATACGCGTTCCGTATTCTCGTTCCCTATCGCGGTGATTTAACCCCCACTTTGGCATCTTTACTTTCTAAACGCGAGATAGAATTATCTTTCGTTCGATTAAAACTCATTGGTAGCGATCGCGCGCGTGGCACGCAATGGTGTCCAGAGTTCACCACAATTGACGAAAAACCACCCCCTTCGTCAGCAACCCCCTCCGTCACAATACTCACGTCTTAGCAGATCGATCGTTCGAATCAGCGACGATCTCGTGTTCCCCTTCGTCTCGGTGGACAGAGAGACAGGTGGTTGGTTCTCGCGAGGGGTTGTTCTATCGACGCAGCAGAGGGTAGGAAACCCTACGTTGACAGCCGTGGCTAGCCCCGTTCTCGTGAACGTTGAACGAATGAATTGTCTCGCGAATCGATCCGATTCGGATCTTCGGTCGAATCGAATTCTCGAGGCACTTCAACGGTGGCGTGTGTCAAAGACGAGATTGCGGGGGTCGTGCGGGGAGCGTGTTCGCGAGCGCGGGACGAAAAACTACTTCTGGAAAAACGCGTCCGAACAGTTCGGGGGTTCGGAGACAACTGAACCTGCCTGACTGTCGGCGGACTTTGGAATCGGTGAGCGGTTCGCCGCGTTCGGTTCTCGGTTCGCCGATTCTCGGCTCCGCGGGTTCGTATACGCGCGAGTCGCGGCCGTCGTTTTCTCTCTGTACACGCGGCGCACGGTGCACCTTCGTTTGCTCCTACCCTACCTCCCTTTTCTTCTCCTCCTCCTCCACCTTCTTTCCACCTCCTCAAAACCCCTCTCTTTCTCTCTCTCTTTCTCGGGGTTTTGCTGTTGTCTCTTCTCTGTGTGTCTCTTCTGTGTCACTGGCCCGTGTCATATCGCCGTCAGGTGAACAGGTAGCCCCAAGGGGCACGATTGCACGTGCGTATTAAATCTTGCTCACGCACGAGACCAAAATCGCGACGACGACGCGACGTCTCAAATCGCGCGTGCACCCGATGTATTCTCCCATTGCTTCGTCGTGTCATTTAGCCGCTTCCGAACCCTCCTTTTTTCAATTTTATTAAATTTTATCAAATAATTTACGCCTCTCGGATTGCAATGTAAAATTACCTAAGAGATTATCTAATACAATCTATTCACGCACTCATAAAATTTGCATTCATAAAAATTATTTCCAATTATGTAACTTTATAATTAGTAATTCCTCCGGCTGTTTCGCAGCCGTTGTTTTCCTCAGTTTAATTCCGATATTCGCAGCTCTGTGGTCGCATCAAACATTCAGTAATAATATATAAATAAAAAACTCAAATGTGTACGTTAATTTTCATGTGCAACTGTAATGTGTCATTTTAGTATTAAACGTACACAGTACATTAAATACATAAATAATCCACAATAGTTCAGGATAAGACGATTGATGCAACACATAAATGCTTATAGTTTTGCCTTCGGAAACGTCATTACACGAAGCATCAGGCGGAAAATAATGCATCGTAAGATATGTGATTATAAGATATATGCTTGATTACATCGGTCTACTTGAATGTGAAGTTTACTGTCGCGCGAATTTAAAGAAAAAGAAAGGGAAAAGGTCCTATTAATTCTGATAATTAAACAACATGGGTTACACTTTCACGAACAGAAAAACGAAAGTTCTGCACCGGTGAAATAACTGTGTTTCACGTCATTCACGTGTCACTGGGTCACTGTGCTTTCCAGCGATGGAAAATTTTTTCCTTAGATCGTTAGATCACTTTCGACAAAGCGACCAGTCTACATGGCAAAAAGACATCGCTCAGATGTTAAAGATAAATAATTAAAATATATTCACGTTATTAAAGTGCTCAGCCCAATTTTAGCAAATCACATATTTATATTATCACATGTTGCGTGACTATAAAGATAATAAAATATAACGAAAATGAGATAATAAAGTTTCAACAATTAAAAATTGCCCGAAACAATTTCACAATAATACGTTTAAAACAAATTCTAGAAAATGGAATATATATGTTTAAAAATGTATTACCGCTAAAAAAAATTTACATAATTTTGTCGCAATTTACACTAAGTACTCGTAATTCAAAAGGTAAACTCTAAACGTATATTTGTTATCACGAAGATCGAAAGATTAAAAATAAAATTACAATAAACTAAATAAACGATGATTGTTAATCGCAATAGTACAACAGACTAGTTAGTAAACTAGTTGAGACGGAAAGACGTACCGGTCTCTCGAAAAGGAAACGACGGATCGCCCAGTAAGGCAAGTCTTACTGAGATGGTGACTTGAAGGAGAACTAAAGTTCACTGGATCCTTTGTACACGACAACACAATTCGTTTCTTACAATTGGTTAGCCATATATCGCCCGTAATGAGACAGATTTTTCCCGTTAATCAGCGATGCGCCTTAGAAATTGCATTCGCCGATCGCGAAGTTGCACCGTGTATCGCGGCCGCGCGAATACTCGGAGAATCCTGTCCGAGACAGTACTTGAAGATTCGTTACCAGATGACGTCACACAGAGACGATCTGAGGTATCATCAAGTAGTGCTGATAGGCTGCCGTACTCCCCCTACTTTCGGATTCGCGAGAGCAGATTATTAAGATAGGACGCGAATGCGTGCATCAATTATCTTATCTAAATTTATTTTACTAAACATACGATACATTGTTGAAAGAAAATACGCTCTGTCTGTATTCTTATCTCACTGTATACAGAAGCGTGAGAAATGCTTGCACGTTGCACATTAGAGAGAATTGTACATGTGCAAATATTTGTGAAATAAATGTCCCTTTTAGTAATGTAATTTTTTTCGCAATTGCTAATTTTAATTAACGATTAATCTTAATTAATTTTGACTGTAAATTACAATAAAAGATTACTATTTATTTATAATTATATTGATGCGATCTCACTTCGAATATGACGTTAAAGCACATTTTAGTAGAACGATAGATAGCTGCTCGGTCGTATATCATTATTCATTATTTTCTGGTAGTTTCGTAACGTTTCTCTAAGCATAGTGATCTGCTGTCAGTCGTACGCGTTCATTATCTTTTGCTAGCGCGCGCGTAGTTATTATTCAATTACGTGACTCCCATGTAGGAATTGAGTTTTTTTCATTTCAGACAAGAATTATACATGTAAGGTATTGATTTCATTCTCTTTTCAATTATCATAAAATTTATTGCTGATATAGCGATGCCTGGCACGTGTCAAACACGCAGAGCACGTGAGAAAGAACGGTGAGCTGACTCTTGGCCGCACATGAAACGCACGTGAAATGGTCAAGTGCCATCGGGTTTTTTCCACGAGGCTCGACAATAATCGATACTGATGTACTGTGCCTAAATGCAAGGTGAAAGAATCATTTATTTTACATGCCAGATGCGTACGCACCACTTCTCCTTGATTGTTGTCTTTCTTTGTCCTTTTCTAGTTGTTACCGTGGCATCGTATCAAGAATTGCTATTAGTCTTTAAAACACTCGTAATTTTAATCGACCTAAAGCAATCGCGCGCGCGCGCGCGTTATTGATAACTATTGCGAAGTCTTTCAGTTCCTATTTCTAAATCCATCAGGATCTTGTAATAAAAGCTTGGAAAATAAAATTAAAATTAAAAATGTTTTATATTATAACAAGCGTATATAATTTTTTAATCACATAACATTGCTATAAATTTCAATTTTATAAGAATAAATCAAAGTCTTACATAATTAAAAGAATTATAACATAATGCTACATAATGCTGAAACGACATAGTCGAATAATATACGTTATGCATATCTTTATGGATTATTTTGACACTGATTTAATTGATTAGTTTCGCAATTTAAAGCTCTAATTATAAACGGCAGTCATGTAATATTAGAGCAATTGACGGCTTTCACCGAACGAAGCTGAAAACAGAATAAGATATTCGCGATTCTATTTGTCCCGCGATCGAGCGAACAATACTTTCTCCTCATTTTTCAAGCCAACCGCCAAGAAAATACACGATACATTTTTGGGCTAATGTCCATCTATCAGTGCTTATTCATCGGATACACTAACATAATTTTTAATTTTCGCCGTGCAGACTGGTATCATGATTAACAGCTGGTGCGTGTCGTCAGGTCATGTCACGTCAACATCACAGCGCAAACAAATCATAAAAAAATATCATTGCCGCCAGGTAATCTACTACTCAAATAAACTGTTTGAGAATTGCCTCGGGTTTACCAGGAGTCAGTTATAATTAAGTCAGTCCGAAGGAAGGACAAGGGCTTAAGTGGCAATGAGCGAAATGATATTCAAGAAATTTCGCATAAATAACAAATAATAATCACATGCTACCTGAATCATACTCCGCATTGTGCGGTCGAGCGTGCAACCAAATACGTATTTGCAGCTTAGTAATCGATGACCTTTCGAAACGCAATTTTCAATCGAATTTAATCCGAGGTCCGCACCGAAGATGACATAATTGTAAAGATTCGTGATGGACAATATAAATGTCCTTGTGGCACATTTTTGGCAAACGAGCTCATCATTCGCGTGTCATTATAGGTGCATTATCCGCGATTATTGATCGGTATATTGCGGTATACAACTGGATGAGTCAGTTTCTCTCACTCTGAATGGCACTGAGTTACAAAGAAAAGATAAATTTGCTTTTATTATATCACTCAATTTTATTATTTTTTTATTAAAATATCTTTGACTTTAAGCTCTTCAAAAATTTAGCTTAATAAAAAATTAATATACATTTATATTATATGTATAAATTTGCATATATAATACATAAATTAAATTTTTTAACAAAATTTAAATTTTTTTGACGAACAAAGCAGTTACTTCTGCAGTTTCGTTGATCAATAAGTCAAACGGGGTCTTCTATCTACGAATTAATTATAAATATGACAAAAAATATGGGAAAATATAGAAATTTATAAATATAAGTTCAAATCGCAATGCATTTTTACATTAATTATCGTTACTTGTATTATACTTTTAGAGTTTATATATATTATAATTTTAAAAAGAGATATATTATAATATAAAATGTATTCTGTAAGAGCAATCAACGTTTAGAATTATCGTGAAGCGAAAGAACCAGAACGTTCATATTCAAGAGTGGTTTCATTGTAATATATCTCATTGTCTCAATGATAAATCGTCTCTCGTTGCATGTTCGATTTCGTCGTAATCTTTTTTTATAACGGATTTGCCATTTGACGAGGTAACAAGATACTCCGTTTGGTGAGTTATCGAACAATAGCCGCGTGCCAACAATGAGAGACGACGAAAGTTATGCTCTACGCTCTCAATGCGCCTGCAGCCACGTGAAGGAGTCGTGCAAAATGGTCGTCGCAACGTTATACTTGTCAGACTTGCGAACAAGCTTCACAACGGAAATATGCAAATTATTTCAAGTGAAGTCTTGTTTGCAGTGTGTTTCAAAACAGACATTTTAAAAATATCTCATCTTCTGTTTCTTACGTGCAGTGGTATATCGATTACGATTGCCCAGCAAATAATCGCTGGTTATTAATTAATTCTTATCAGAAATCAAAGAACAATTAATTTATTTGTTACTTTCTGTACTGAAATTGAAATTTTGCTTCGCTTCGCGAGATTTGAAAATTTAATTGTTCTAAACAAACGACAACGTTATAAAATAAATTTTCAATTTCCGAGCAATTTTCAAGCAAGATACAATAAGTATGTAGTTTAATTGGGAACTTCGAATGTGTATAAAAGAAATAAATTGGATGGCTCAATCGCGAACACATGTCATGTAGCAGAAGAGAAATTATTTTCCTTTCCACTGGGCGCTTAAACTGAAAAACGTAATCGACGATGTTTAGGGAGCAAACAGCTCACATGCGTCATTTAGGCGAAATGTCGTGATACATATGGAAATGAGCAATTTATTAGACAAAAACGCGATCGTTAAAACGCGAAAAAAACGTGCTGTCCGATTGTAATTAAAATGCGACGAAATGTGAACGCTTATATTCCGCCGTCTATCCATCGAGCGAGAATTTCATTCTCCAAAAACGTAAAATGTCTGCGTCTTTACGGCGCCTTGCAGAGCAAATATAAAAATTAAAAAGTCCATACTTGGTCGCAACGTAAACCCGGTCTTATCAGTCGATAAGAAAATGCGACATGTACGGACCAGGACAATAATAGCGGTAGAGGTCAAGAGTCTACTTGATGCACCTGCTGCCATATATTTAAGCAGATTACAAGAATACGAGCGTATCATTTCAAGGTGAAACAATGCTCCACTTTTATGTAATTGCTTTACGTTAAAAACGCAGATGCTAAACCGCGTGCTACTGTAGACGGCTACCAATTTAATCCCCTGATGAGGTGAACAAACGTCTCGATCCACGTGAGCGATAAATACGGGGATGCAATTGACTCTTCTAATTGATAATTATTACACGAGAGATATATCGCGTGTCGCGCGATAAAACTGAGTGTCGCTCAATTACCGTTATCTCAAGTATAGGCATTATTGGTCCGAAAAAATTTTTTTATCGCAATTCTCCATCGTATACTATTAATATCGTGGTTAAATCGGAACTGTTATCACGATGAGGTAATTAAGATTATAATCATCAAGTGGACAAAATAAAGAATTTTAATTATTTATTAATCAATAGATCATTAATTTTTTATATATCTTGTTACGAAATGCTTAATTTTTTATGGGAGATCTATAATAATCTTGAATGTTGAAAATTATTAAGAACGTTAATAAAAAAGCATATTTAACAAATAGAACCATTATGATATTTAAGACACACATATTGGATAAAAACAATTTTAAGTATACATATAGAAACTGTAAAATCCATTAAATTGTAAAAAATTTTTAATGAAATAAAATTTTATGTAAATTTTGTAACGTGATCATGTCTCGTTCGATACTAATTAGTTCATTCCAGTATAATCCGGATAAGAATTTTATTGTAATTAACGCGTGCCCGATCTCGTAAAATGTATGACGCAAAATCCATGATTGGCGAGAATCACTAACCCGTTATTTCGACTGAAGTAGACTTTTATGTTGGTGTCTCTCGAGTTTTTTATTAAATACTTTTTATTAAACTTCCAAATCGATTGATTTTTTTTACAAAATACTTAATTAATGATAATGTACAATAAAATCAAAAATAATAACACAACGTAAAATCATATGTACCTAGAAATCGATTAATGTTAACTATATCAACCTATTACTTTTAATATAATCAGAGAACAAAATTTTATGTCTAAGATTTTTCTTTTAAAAAATTATATTTGCGTGCGCATATGATGTACATATTAAAAATTGCATGAACTAGATATAAATATAGCACACATAATACTTATTAGTGATACAATCCAAAAATCAGGAGTTCAGAATATTATTATTTTGATATTTTACAGGTATTTTTGCGATGTAAAGTATCAACGGTTTCAGCGTAATGTCACGCCGCATATTATTTCGATAGCACGTGCGGGCCAGACTATTACGTGATACATGATAACATAATCAATTGCGCCGAAAACCAACACTGAAAAAATTCTGTAATTGTATTTGAACAGACGCGATGAGAATGGATCACGTATTATAGACGCCATTCAATTAACGTAGAGAGTACGTATCAAAATTCAAATAGACTAAATTAGATTCACACGATTCACAATGCGGTGTGTTACATCGTATTTCGAAATTGTTTTCAAGAACTGGTTTAAACGAGTATTAACTCTCAACTGTTGCTGTTTCAGCTAAACGAAATACCTCTGACAGAAATAACAAAATTAAGTGGTGTATGTACCTACCATTCGACGAACAATGAAAAATGAATAAAATAATTTACGTCTAAAACTTGTAAACAGTTAATAATAATGCAAAGACTCAAGAAAAAGTGTGTGTATTTTTAAATAATTTATTTAAAGTAAATTCTCAAAGATAACAAAATTTTTTTAATTTTAATTTTAAGTTTAAGTATGATAAGAACTTTATAAAAAACAAATACATTTATATCAATTTCTGTAAAATCATATTTTTTACGTCATTCTTTAATTACAAGTGTTTTAATATCACCCATAACCGGAAAACAAGTTGGAAATTATGCAATCAAACCTTTTTCAGCGGGGAGTTCCCGAGCATATTTGCTCATCAAGAAAGCAAAGTTTTATGAAATCAACAAGGCAAAGAATATTTGTCGTATTAGTTAGCACCTAATATTAACACCCTCCATTCATTCGGTTTTGATTGACGATAAGAAGGATAACATGTCATGTGTGTATCTAATGTTTATCTCATTCTATCATCGTTTACGTGTAATGATGGTGTAACGTAATTCTGACGGTAAATGTATGCTGTTCCTAATGTGTCATATCTTTGAAAAGCAATTTATCACGTTTCTGCATTGTTTTCTCTATGTATTATTTTTCAAAGAAGAAAAATTTATTACCTCTTACATACATTTTTCTACGTTTTGTTAAACAGAAAAATCAACGAACAAATAAATGCAATTGTCACGTCGAATGTTCCATTTGTGTCATTATATCAACATAACAAATGTAATTGTCACACAAAATGCTGCACATACACAAATACTACCGCATTTGTTTCTTTTAACGACAAATTCTTTGATCGATACCTAGGATGGATATTTCCTCAAAAGAAATACCGAGAAATCTCAAACAACTGATAATAAATAATAATTTTTCAAGTAAACTAAGAGAAGACAAAATCATAATCTTCAATCAACGTACCTCAAACAAACTTTTACAAAATTTAATATTAAGCGTATAAAGATACATACGTATAATCTAAAAAATTTTAAGAAATACCATTATAAATAAAAACAATCTTTGCTAAGATAATATTGAACTTAAATTAGTCAAAAATTTGCCATTATAAAATAATGCAATAGAAGTGAAACACGCGTATAGATTAGTTTAATTCCAAATGATTAGATATCTGCTATTTATACAGATTTGCTTGTATTTACGTACCTTTCGATAACATAATCATTTGCAGTAATAATACAGGATATGTAGATAACATAATATTTGTTTAAAGTAAAGCAATATCTTTTTAATTAAATACGCTCATAAACAATCTAGCTCTAAAATCTGAAGCCAGTAGATTCATATCGATATGCCTTGCAATTTTAAATCATAATTAAAGGAATTAGTGTTATACGCTAACTTTATAATTTGTTATACCTAACTTTAATGTTACTCATCAGTTATTTAATAATTGCAGAAAATTAACAATTAGCGATAACGCTGTATGTAATTCGTTAATTTATTTTAATAATCACGTGATTAGATAGAAATAATTCGATAGTAAATTGATTATATATATTTTTACCTCTTGAGTTTTTAAAAAATTTTACGATGCATTTCCGGTCGCATAAATCGGGCGGAAGAATCTCTCGTGATAGCTAGAATCTCTCGAAACTCTCTATATAACAACTTCCGATACATTACATAATCCCGATTTATACAAAATATACGCTTCGACGTCACGTGGAAAATCTATGCAGAGTAATCGGCCAATCGGCGGAACTTGTCACTTTTACTGCTCGTGATGCAACGCGTTTCGTGTTATCACTCGACCGGAAGTATTACGGTTTATACCGGAAATTCATCCACGTAAATTTTCCTGATATACTCTGCTATTACTATTGTGAACGAAGTTGTGACGCGAATGCAACGATTGACAAACAACACGCGAGATTATAATAGATATTCCAATAATGTTGCAAATATTTTTCTCAACTGCTTAGTATCGTAATAATGTTGAAATTTGTATGAGTCTGTTTATAGAGGTAAGTTTTTGACCGGGCATAATCACATCACTATCGCCGTTTGTAAATATAGAATATCTACGTTAATAAATATTCATGACTTGAAGTGAATATTCATATATGTATGTACATACTGGAAATTCTTATTACAATAAGAGAAAAATACAAAATACTTATATACATAATTTTTAAAATCTTAACGTAAGAAATTTCACTTGAAGAATCAACTTTAAATTCGTTATACTGGAAATTAATTATTTAGAAAGATATGTATATCTATGTATATAGACACACATATAATCTATAAAATAAAATCTTGTAACTGAATGATCACGTTCTCGCGCGCATATTGCAATAAAACGTATTCTTCATCATTATGTATTTACAATAAGCGCATATGTACGAAGGACGTACATATGCAAGCAAAAATTTTCGTCTGTATTGTCACGCATTGTGTATATACGTCGCCGCGAAAATTGTCAGATCGTTATGAATAGACAATGATGACTCACGGAGGCGTCAATGAACATTACATCGCGGGACGACGCCGAACGTCGTTTCCTTCGTCCCGAAAAAGGCAAAGTCTACCTCTATTTTGTTATATCCGCCCGACTGAGATTTCTAGGCTTCTAGCCCATAAGATTGGCAATTTGGCAAGCTACGGTCTGACTAATTGTTATTATTATATTATATTTAAATTTCGTCAACGAAAAACCAGTTGACCGAAGTAGAAATTTATTTTCTCTCTCTTACTATATAAATACCTACGTAATATTCTTTTGGCGTGTAAAATCTGAAATATTTACATACTATCTGGTTCTTTACGGAAAAAATTTTTAGACTTCTGTCTTAGGCGATCTAATAATATTCTTAAACCATCGCGTAACTTTCCATGACAGTACTACTGAGCAAATTTGGATCCTACGCGCCTAGAGCGCGTTTATATGATTAATGATATAACTTTTATAGCGGAAGTATCGCGAGCAACGTCGGCGTTCACGAATGGAAAAAAAGCGAAATCATTCGCGTTGTGTTAACAGTAGATAGTCGAGAAGCACGATGTTTTCCGATGGTACCCTGTTTTCCTTCATGACACGGTTCGTACCGGTTGAAAGCAGATTTTATATGGCTTGTTCAGCTTGGCATTTGACAATTTTGAAATCAACGACAGTAAATCGTGAGCCGACTTGTTTTTCTGTACTAAAGATCTATCCTTCGGATTCTGACAACTCAATCCATTATGATGCAATCCGGTGAGACTGGAAGTGTATATCATATTGCATAAAAATATACCTACATTTTATTGGTATTATAATATTGACGACAGGTAATTTTGATCGTAACGTATATTCATCTCCATGCTTAGAATGTGGCTTGTGTAAATGTAGATTGATCGTAAACACATGGAATAAAGTATCAGATCAGTTGATACATTACACGATTAACCGTCGCTCAACAACGCGTGATTCGATTTTCACCTTGAAATCGCAAAAAGTGCCAAACGGTGCGCAAATCTGTATAATAATTAATCACACTCACGTATACACACGCTTACCCCTACGCATAATAAAGAACTACATGGTGTATTCTCCGTCCGAGGTGTAACGAATTCTTCGCGGATACCTCGTCCTTGGCCGATATGAGGCGCCGATAATACGTCGTTGTAATAATTTCGATAAGCCTCAATCGGCTATGTGCACCAATCTTAGAGCTCAAATTAGTTTGTTAGTTATTTACGTTATTCATTATTTACGTTAGATTGATAAACGTTAACTTGCGAATACATTTATCACGAATATATTTGTCTGTGTTCTTTCTATCTGCGCAGACTGTTACATCGAAAATGAATAGAACTATTTCTTTTTATATAAGCTCTTCTACGATAGAAAAATTTTCAAAACAATTAAACCTTAAAGCTTTAATATTAAAAGATAAATATTTTTATTTACGTGCCATTAACGGCGCCAATCTTTCTATGTAATGTAATTATATCTTCGATAAATATAATTTTCTCAATAGTAGTAGGAACAGCATTTTCAATAAGTGTTAAAACCAAAAAGGCAAGCTTTTTTGTGCAATAAATCCGTTGTAAATCCACGAAATGTACTTGACCGACTCTACTCTATTTACGTTTTCTTTTGTCCCCGATGATACGCGATGATTGTTTTACATACTTTCGTGGGGAACGTGCGACAAGCGTCGCGACAACAACAAGATCCTAAATTTATAATGCACTGGAATTTTTATTGGTACTCGCAAACATGTAAAAAGAAAAATTTATGGATAACATTCGTATTAATGAAACCCATCTGTACATATCAACGTCTTGCATTTATATTTTTAACGTTTTTATAATATAAAAAGAAAATACAAAAAAAATTTTTAAAAGAAAAACTGATTTTAGAGAAAGAAATTTTGAAAAGTCCGATATAAATGTATGTATGTGTTTACCAGCATTAGATTTGTCCCTTGCAACTTTGTTAACAGTTTATAGTGCAAAAGTAGTGCAGTAAAATGAATTTAATTTATTAAATTTAAGTAAACAATTACATATACTTCAAATTTGGTAAAATGAGACATTAAATAACATGTACACATTCTTATAGAATATAATACAATATTTGCACTTATATTTTAATTCAAAATTCAAATAGAACGTCAGAGTTTAACTAATTAATTGATCCTGTCTATTCTTCGCAAATGAAAAGATACACGCGAATATGCATAGACTTGAAGCTAGACCGGATTTTGAATCAACCTGGTGTAACGAGAAAAAAATCATAAATGTCTAAAAAATATATGACAGTTAATGCCGGTTAATAAAACGCAGCTGACTGCACAACGGATTTATTTTCGGATTTAGATATTCGCACACCTTACAGTGACATTTTTATAGTTCCTGCTTCTTCGTAAATTTTACCATGCGTTGAATAAAGTTGTTATAGGATTAGTTAACAGGATTACGAGATAAATTCATTAGATAATAATCCTGGAAATTTGAAATTAATACCTCTTGAACGTCTGCATGGTGATATTAAGGTAATTACTCGTGCAAAATAATAAGTTAATGAATGGATTTCCCAGAGATTATCTTCTTTTATATAATTAGTTACGTTTGTAATGGACATATATTTAAAAACATGGAAAGCTCAATTTAGATGGCATTGTTTGTCTCTCGGCCAGCATCACCAGTGTCACTTTTTACGCGCACAAAAATTATGACCTATGTAACATCGTCAACTTAGCGTCAACGCAATCAGCGGACAGCTTAATATCTGATGACGTAATCTCTATAATATACCTGACAGATGCAATTTGCGATATTGACTAATCAGTCAACCGCCGTGACAACTTAATGTCGTTTCCCTCCTTAATTATTATTGTCATGCATTTGTCATCTAATTCATACTACAAGTGATAATGAAGACTTTGTATATCACAAGCAGATATGTTAAATATACTTAATATATTTCAAGTAAAATATTAACATATAATGAAATGTACTTCTGAAACTGAACGTTTGCGATTAAAATTAATTTTTAGATTAATTTAAGAAAATTAATTATTAGATAAAACAGTTTTCAAAAATGAAGATTTCATTCTATATAATTGTTTTAATTTTTTTTTTATCTGGCCGACTTGTAATACATCATGAAAACCTTTTACATTTGTAATGTCAACCGGTAATTGCATCATGAGAAAGGATTCAGCTGTACTGTCGATACCAAATGATTGTTCACAAGTATATCATGTCTATACCGTGCATGTAATTTAATAATGTAACTTCGAAATAAATGCAGAAATGTATAAAATATTATTATCGAATTTAATGTCTACGTAATATATTCGGCATCACCGTAATTATTAAATAATCTGTTATTACGCAACTACCTTATATAAATCACAAAGAATATTTATCTTAAAAAATGCTTTATATTTTGCACCTTTCTTTCTTAGTAATTAATCAACAACATATTGCTTCGAAAATTATGGTAATACGCGTATTATTCCAATATAAATGATTAATAATTATTAAGCAATTTAAATCCGTTCTTGTCTTAAAATCGAAAAAAATTTTAAAAGAATTTGTGTATTGAAATAAGTTATTATATATTCAAAAGTTATAAGAAAATTGAAATTATTTCAGTGTGTCCATGTAATTATAAAGCCAAAAATGGTCTCATAATTGAAATAGATAAATAGATGTAAACATAGTATATATCAACGAAAAATATTATCCGTCCCTTGTTCAAGAATCAAATTACATTAGTATACAGTGTGTAATAAAAAGCTACATTATATTCGCGACAGATCGTATGCCAACCGGTGAATTTTATCGCAATCGATGCGCTTTTCCTCATCGTCATAAGGTTATTGTTCCCGTCCACGAAATACAGTATTGCCGTCGAAGGAAGAGGATGGACTGCGATTACATAACGCAGTCATGTCATACGTCGCGTTTGTGGGCGAAGGTGCGAGAACGCCGTGAGCATCGGCAAAACGATATTATTTCGCAAAAGCACGCCGCGCAAAATCATGACACGCTTTTGAACACATGCCCTGCACAATGACGCGCATCTTTCTAATTAATTATGCTTCAACAAAACATGCATAATTCGAGTAACAGTTAATTTGTCGAATACTATGCATGTTTTGTTGAAGCATAATTAATTAGTTTATTCAAACTGTTTTCGACTTTTTCACGTACAATTCTAACTTTCGATAATAAATTTCCGATGCAAACGACTATAACCATCTATATTTAATCTTAAATTATTTTTGTGCAAAAAATGGCGTGTAATTTCGGCAATTTCGCATACGTCGTAGGTGTTAAATTTAAATTAAAAATTGTTATTAAGCAGAATTCTTGTTATAAACTATAAAGAACTCTTCGTCTCTTCAAAATGAAGCGAGAACTCTAATCAGAACTATGAAATTTTATTGTTAGGATGCTAACTTCACACACGCCAAAAAATGGGAAAAATTAATTATTGAATGAAATCAGAAGAAACGTAAAAAGGCTTACGTATAGCTTAATTAATATCTAAAAAAAACCGATTTCTTTCAAAGTTTAATAGAATCTAATATAATTTTCTTTAGATAATCAGGTTGAATAAATGATACAATAGAAAAAAACCTTTATCGTCCAAGAAATTTTACCAATTGTTCAAAAAAATTGTTAAGCTATTATAAAATATGCTTAATCTTTATAACAGTAAATTTTAACAACAATTAAACTATATATGTAATAATTAATAAAATTAAAATCTATCTTAAAACTAAATAATTAATTAGCGCGATAAATTCGTCATCGCAGAATAAATAATGAAACTCTGTTCATCTCATATTAAAGAGATAGTGTCTTTTAATCTAATAACTGAAGAACGATTTACTTGATTAAATTTATATTTCGATCGATCAATAGCAGTCCCTACAACGAAATTTTTATATCTTGTTGTTGCGCGCCATTCATCTGGATGTGAAATTAATTGTTATAATAGAACTATAGCGATTACAACAAGAATTTTGTTACCGATACATTAAAAAATATTCGTAGTCAGAAAAAAGTTTATCGTGGGAAACGTGGAAATTTTATTGTTTGTATTAATTTAGCAATAATTAGGAGACTACGAAACGTCGAAAGTGTTCGCAATGAGCACTTATTTCAACATTACCTTGAAGAAGAGAAAATGAATCGCGTTATCACTTGTACGTCAGGAAGTAATTTATGTAACCGAAAGGGAACAAAGAGAGTCACACGCGTATAATGCAAAACCGGCAAAATGATATGCACTAAATTATAGATACACTGTTGGGTGATAATTGTATAAATAAGTAAGATATGGATAAGAAAGTGTCTAATTTGAATAATAGATAATTGCACGTTTAAACAAATCTGCAATGTGCATTTAAAGTTTTGCACATTTTCTATAAACAGCAAAAAATATATTGTTGAAATACATTATTAAATCGTACTTTAAATGTAATAAAATGTTTTATATTCGGCGCAAAACAGCGATCGTGATAAAATTGACTTTGCATTTCCATTACTATTTCGCTATTGACACAATTATAAGTGTGTATTATTTTAAGATTGTAAGATTTTCATTGCATTCTAAACGTCCCATTGAATATTTTTATTGTTTTAAAAATTATACTATTTAGTAGAACGCTTACAATTTACCTGTATCTTTTTTATCATAATTCGCGCAGCTTTTTGTTATCGGAAAGAATATTTTTAAAAAAATTTAAGTTTTTTCCGACATTTTTTAATAACTTATTAATATTCTCATGTATATTATCTTATACACATATTTGCACATCCAAACTACTTTCGATGCCAATTTCGCCAATTTTTTTCTTATTACGTATTAGCATTGTAAAATACTTTCATTCATTTTACCTCATCTAAATCATTTTTAATAATAAGTACGACTTACGCGGACACGGTGCATATTGCTCGTTCATTGTTAATTCCATTCGTTCCAAGGCACAGCTGCGCGTCGTAAACACGCCTTTGTATTCAGATTGCCATATAGTGTTTCCGCGTCAATACGAGAATTCTTCTTGCCACCTGTATAAAATATCAGATATGTTAATGATTTCGCGCACATATTTCTTCATCGTTTTTCGTTCTTGACAGATCAAATTCAATTTAAGTGAATTAACATCGATCGGAACGAAGAAGTATTCAATATATCTTTTGTATATCTAATTAGACGTTACGTAAACAAGGACAAAATGATGCACTGATAGCAGGTTCCTCATGGCCAAATGCAGCTCACAAGTATATATATGTATAAGACGCGTTTGGGCGCGTATAACATCGCATCATTCTATTTTTATCATTAATCAGACGTAAAACAAAGATGAAATGACGCGATAGCGCTGACAGCTTTTGCTACCCGAACGTGCTTATAATGTAACCTTTAAAAACGTGGCGCGCGATTTTTTCGATACTTTACTATAACAATTGGATTGATCTGCGCGTGGATATAATTAAATGTCTGATCGATAGACGTTACTCTCTGTCATTAATGGCTGGAGAAATTCATCTAATTCAGGAAAAAGCTGTATGAACGAACGTTTGCGCTTTACATCTGCAATGAATTCGCAAAACTCGAATCATATATCGTACTTGTCGCCTTTCTCAATTATAAATTATGCCGAATTCGCCCCGTCGCCAAAACGATATACATTTGTGTTATATTAATATATAAAATATCGATCGCATATAAAATTCTCTAAACGTAAAATTTAGTGTCACACATACTTCTGCGTCCGTATATAATTCATCCTTGATTGCGAAAAGTTGACGCCAACTTCTATATCGTACAGATCTTTTTATTAATGCTAATTTCAACCCTTTTACCACGTGTAGCATATGTATGTATGTATGCATGTATGTATGTATATATGTATGTACAATACATATACCACATACCTGTATATCGAGAAGACAAATCTGTTTCGAATGTGAATGAATTCGATGCGGTACCAGCAAGGGTATAGCGAGTAACTTTTAAATTATCGAAAGCGTCAATCGTCGCCATCCACAGATCTTCGCAAACATAGATACGCGCATGCGCGACACCGAGATACGACGTGGTTATGCCGAGTTTTCATCGCAACAGCGACGATTACCTAAAGGTGCCTTTTCACGCTGACGCTCATTTTCAGCATCGAAATATAAGTTATTATGTGATCAAAATTGACGCTAAACAGTGAAAAATGCATGAACAGGATGTAGCATATACATATTATATGTATGTAGCATGTGTCCAGTGGATAAATCCAACTTCCTGCAGTGTCAGATCGCGTCAGCGATTTATTGTCCAATTTTTATATCAATATAGGATAGTTATTCTTTAATCTTTAATTTCTCTTATTTTTTTCTAATTCTAAGAATTAGAAAAAGATGAAGGATAAACTTTTTGAAACCAGATTAAAATTAACTTACACTAATAGAAATGAATATTATTTAATCAAAATGATTTGAAGCAAAATTTTTATTAGTATAATTTTTATTTAATCTTTTTTTCACATATTAAAGTCTAATAATGTTATTCCTGTTAATAAAATAGTACAGATATTACATCGATAAGTTAACTATCGGATTAAAGTTAATCGTAGTTTCATCGGAGTCATTTCTTCTGCCGCAGTTGGCACTGCGATCTGCATGATCTGTATCGTGTGTCGTTCGTCAAAATTCTTTTTCGTCCTTTACCAAATATAATTAATAGGAAAAAAAATGTCAGCGTGGAGACAGGCAGGATTAAAGTAAGGAAATCAATTTTCGTTATCGTTCTCCGCGTTTTTGTCTTCACACATGTCAAGTAAATAATATATTTTGTATCAGAATCGCATTATGTAACCAAATTTTCATCTGTCGTTAATCAAAGTAAAATTTCATTCTAATTCAATAATTGTTCTTTGTGATTAACGGAATATATTTTAACAGTTGGATATTATTTATATAAACATGAATGTTCTTTTTTATCTTATTACAGTTATATCAACTACTCTCAGATCGCAGCTAGGTTAGTCAGGCAAGCCTTGAAAGCAGACTTGAGGGCAGAGGCTGCCAAACGCGACGAAGTTAATGTGAAATTTACTCAATGGAAAGATGGAAAAGCCGTCAGTACGTATGCCTCCGGATTTATTATCGCATTCTCGAGTTTCATGTTAACAAAGGGGAATGTAATCGTTGCAATTTACTATTCCGTCGTCATTTATATAATTATTTATCTCATATCATTTCTATTTTTTTTTTCTTTATAGACTTATAAGCTTTGTAGAATTCTTTCTTAGCTTTTATACTTATTCTTCTATTATACTTGTGTTACATGTACAATATATTTTGTTACAGCTGAAAAAATGTGATCGTAATGATCAGTAAGTGGACGTTAGGAATGTACCATTAGAGAAATGTTTTTTTGTTTTAATAGAGTGTCTTTAATATCAATAGTTTTTAATGCAGGTGTGATTTGTTTTGCTAGAGTGCCTTTTAATATTAATAGTTTTTAATGCAGGTGTAACTTATCTCAGAAAGCATTCATTTGACTTTTTAACTTGATCATCGTGTGCAATACAATTAACTTCTTCATTATTTCTTACTGTGTGTAATTAATCTAACGATTCTTATATCATATTCATATTTCGTAATTCCAAATAATGCAATAATGGCATGAAACAAATGTCCTTATATTTGAATATAATATTTATTCTTTAAGCTACAAGATATTGTTTGAATATACTTGAAGTTACAAATGTAACACTGATAAAAATTATGTTTTAGAGTTAATTAACATTTTTATCTTTACGTGTTTATTTCACTAAATCTTATCCTCTTTAAAACTTATATTTATATGTGATGTCAGTATATATATATATATACATATAAGATTATATACAAGATTTTTTTGTTACAGAAAATGGCTAGATGACAATATCACAGACGGATGCAGAATTCATCCAATATACATTTATAGCCATAAGTATGTACGAGGATCTCTGTCTCTATAAATAAAAACATTCTTCGTACTGTTACTGCTTTTCTTTGATGTGACCCACTCGTGATCAATTTTTATAACGTCATCTCACAGCAGGGCAGTCTTCCAGTTTACTCTTGCAATGTACTAAAAAATAAAAGGCATTTATTTTTTCTGTGACAGAAATATTATACTAGCAAATTATTCGTTTTTAAATACATTATACTTACCAATGAATTCTGTAACTAGATCATTATCACTCTCTCCACGCATAGTTCCAGTAATCTCTTCGTTTTCTACCATTGGCAAAAATAATTGCATAAATTCGGTTGTATATGGAGATGATATCGCTTCCAAGACCTAACATTGTAAATATGTACGTCGTAATAAAGTATCAACATAATAATTCATTGACAGAACAGTATTATAATTTACCTCGGTAACGAAATATCTAATTAAAGATATATCTGTATCGCCACGTTGCCAACATTGCTTAATATAGGATACGACAGGTACTACGCAACCTCTGCTTAGCAAATTCACCATTCTGTCGATTAACATCTTTTTCATTTCCAGCTACATGGGGAGAAAAAAAATTGTTCATATAAAATATCGATAGCTGTTAGTCCTTAAACTGATGCCACAAATATGCTTACTTGTACAAGTATCTCTAATTCGTCTTGCTTGCTTTCAAACAATTGTACAAGTAATCGTAGTATTTTTGGATGCAACAAGGGATGGCAGTGTACAACTTCATCTAGTAAAGCGAGATGCACGGGGCAATGCTCTGTACATAATTTAAAGTATGAAGGTTCAGTCACAGTACACTCTACCCACCGTATCACACCCACGCTTACAACAGGAAATCTGTAATAAACAAATTCGTTAGTAAAAGTGTATTTTTCTCCTTTGACGCGGAAAAACATGTCGGAAATCAATGTTGTACCGTATGCTTTGATACAGGGTATGCAATTCTGCTATTAGCTCAGTCGATCCTTTATTTATGTTACATATATTATGCACTTTCTCAATTGCCTGAGTAGTCGTTTTCAACTCGTCCTTATTAATTTTGCGGGCACTGTTTTTTTTAGGAGCTGTCTCGCACACACTTGCTGCATAAGCTAGTAAATGTATGTATTTTGATTTATGTTCAGGATTTATCTTTACACCGGGCTTAAAAAGTGCATCAACCAGTAATTCTGCAAAAAAAGAAGAAAATACAAAATTTTAGCTAGCTAGACCAATGATCTGATTTCTTAGGAAGACTGAGTACCTTAGTGGTACAGCAAATTTTTGTTAAGAGAGATGTGTGAATTCAATTCTTAATTCTATCACTTCTCATATATGTAATGTAACAAGAAGTGTTGCTTGGAGAAATATTATTGTTAAACAAAAACTAAACGGAAGTAGCTGATAGTGCAATGTATATCAACTCCATTATAAATCATGATCAAGTAGGAAAAGATGAAAATTTAATTTCTTACTATAAAGTTTTATCAATTAACAAAGTAACGATAGGCTTGTCAGTGTAACAGACAAACAAAAAATAAAATAGGCCAAACTAAAAATCATATCGCGTATTTGATTTTTAGTATGTTACATTATTAATGCTGTCAACTTCATTTTATCATTAGTTTGGCCCATTTTATTTCTTGAAAGTTTTATAAATTTACCTAAAAATTGTGGATTGCGCAACAATTCAATGGGAGGTGGCTCCGCTGCAGAATAATTTCTAAACAAGACCGTGATATCAGCGGGATTTAAGGTGTTTCTCGACAACATAGACGCTAGAGCCTGACACGCTGCGGGACTACCAGCAGCGCCGTTCAGGGCCATTGTTATCGGCGTGACATCGTGTCGACTTTGTTGCGCGCACTTGGTGATCTCTTGGGAGAGTCTTTTCATCATGAAGCCACCACGGGGTTCTTGCGCGAGAATTTGCAACAAGACCTGACTGTATACATAGGTGTGCTGGCCGTGACACACCATTTTCGCACACTCCTGTATGCTGGACTGCCAGTTTTCTGTATTCTTCAGAAATCCAGCAATCGCGGTCTTCAGCACGCGCGAGAAGACCTCGATTTGCTGGGCCGCGGTCGAAATGCTCGTGATTTCGCCTTGGAATCCAGCGTCGGATATAAGCTTGATGGTGAAATTTAACATTAAGCAATCCGGATACTCCTCCGCGAGCCTATAGATAAGGGATCGCCAAGTAGGGTGCTGTATCATTTCAGTCAACCAGGCCGGAGTTTCACCCTCTTCGGTAAAGATCTTGTCCGCTTTCTTGGGATCGAAAGTTTTAAGGATCATGTCCTTCAAATTATTTTCCACCATCGCCTGCACGTCGGTGACCTTTACCCCGGCAAGAATCAACCATTCCGCGAGTAGATTCGCCGTCTGTGCGCAAGCCGTGTAATTTTTCGACAGCAATTCTATAACTTGCTCGGGATTTCCTCCGGCTTGGAAGTATCTCTTAAGTTGGGCGAAAATACCGGGCTCCATTATATAGTCAGCCGTTTTGAACTTATCCAAACATTCGTTTAGTACTTCCTGTGGATTGTCAAATGTATCTTCCCCGCTACACTCGTCGGTGCTTCGGTTCATCTCGTCTCCCCAACCACTACGATCGTCGTCGTAATCAGTCTCCATCTGCATATTAATTACATTAGCCGTTAATATCAATAGCATATAAAACATATATATTGCACAGTTTTCTAAAATTTCAAGATAAATATAAATTAAATCATAAATTTAAAAATATTGTTATTTCAAACAGTGTAACTTTAAATAAAAAATTATACATATAGGAATGTAATTATTTATCAATTTTCCATCTAAACAATCAGTATGTAATTAATCTCTAATGATTGATACATATACTGAAAAATAAATATTACAAAACATACAAATACAGGTTAGAAAAATTTATTCGTGAAATAGCGAGCATCTTATATAAATTCTTTACTTCAAATGCATCACAATGTCCCAAATGAAGAGAATATTTCTCCATGAGGCGCTATCAATAAATCGGAGAGCATTATTAGTTACAAACCTTTCTCAAATAAGGCAAAGTGCTACGCTACACAACTACTATATCCGACTCGGTTTGACTGTGCGCAACTGTTGTGTTGAACTGTGCGTTTGATTGCTAACGGATCAACGTTGCGAAATAATGCGCAATCCACACGGTAACCAATATTTAAGGTTTTCCAGAAATCCTTGGAACCGATCATCTACTTCGGTTTATTTTGTTCGTGATTTCCTCTGATCTTTTCTGATCTCGAATAATCTCGAATGATTCACAATAAAACTGAGGCATAAAAAGTCTACAGTCGGAGAATGGTCGGAGTTTCTGGAAGTCCTATTCAACCGTGTTAATGACAATAGCCATTCACAGCGACCCAGTGTCTCACCACAGCGACCGGAGTTTTTCCATTGGACCAACCAATCAAAAAATTTTGAGACTCGACCGGGCACCGTACGCGTTGCTCCGCGTCGCGTCACTCGCGTCGCGTGCAATTGCGAGAGCAGCGAGAGGAGCAAAAAGTTCGGTCTCGCGCGCCTCCGATTGGGTCGCGCATATACATTCCCCGCGGTAGCGAGAGAGCGCGCGCGACGCGCGGCGTCACGTGCGCCCGCGCATGCGCGGTCGGGCGCGATTTGAAGGAAGCCTGCTGGCGCCCCGGTGGCGGTCTTCGTGATCCGAGCGCGGCCATATTCCCTCTCGTGGCTCACTCTCGTCCGCAGGAGGTAGGAAAGGTGGTGCGCGGTTCCGGCGGTGACCGAATTTTCCAGGGAGGCGATGGTCGCGACGCGCGCGTGCATTTCGTAACGGTCGTCGTGCAGTGACGGGTGCAGGGAGTGAGGAACGGCTAATCATGCCCAGGGAAGGCGGCAATCCGGCCGGCAGGCGACCGTCGTCGCGCAACGCGAAGCCCTACGACGCGAACAACGTGAGTAGCCTCGCCACCACCATCACCACCATCATCATCACCACCACCACCACGACGGGCGACCGCCGCGGCGTGAGCGAGCCCGCGGGCCCCGCGGCCGCGGCGGCGACGGTGGGCCGCGCGCCCTTCGCGCGCCCCTTCGTCACCAGGGTAGGACGGCGATCGGACCGACGTCGGGCGCCGACTCCTCGCCGCATGGTGTCCCGCATGCCCGCCCTTTCCCTACGACGAGGCCCCCCCACGCGATATCCACGGTGTCACGGTTATGTGAGTGAGCCCGACGATAACCTCCAATCCTTTCCCCGTGTCTCGCGTGTCGCGCGCGCGAGCGCGCGCGCGGCCCCGTTCGCGGGGGCCGTTTCCTCGACGAACAACCACGTTCTCGACCGTCGACGCGCGGACTCGCGAAAGACATGTCCGTCCATCCGCGTGAGCGTAAGCCTCCTCCGTGGAGTGCGAGAAACGCAAGTTACAGTTCCTCTGCGTCTCCCTTTCTCTCTTCCTCTTTCTCTCTTCCTCGCGTCCCCCTTGCCGAGTATCGCGCTCTCTGCGTAGGTCTTCGCGCGAATCTTCGCGGTTACGTTGTACCATCCCGTACCCCGGACAGATCTCGTACACGAGATTCGGGTATCGTTTAAAGTCGGGATAGAAATCGTCATTGTTTTCTGCGTATTGCATAATGTAACGTAATTTAAATTATAGCTTCAAAAAAATTTACTTTGCGACCTAACCAACTGAAATATTAGCTCGGTGAAATTTACGCAATGTTATTTTTCACACAAAATTTACAAGCATGCCATTGTCGTTTGATTTTTTTTTGTTTAAAAGTACATATTGTTTTCAATTTTGTATCAAATATTTTAATTTTATATTTTGCCGTTGCTTGTAATATATTTGAGTCTAGCACTAATGGAAATATCAACAATATGCGTGAAATATTGTTATAATATTATTTAACAATAAATTTAACCTCTTCGGTACGATTGTTGATTAAAGTCGACAGCTATGAAAGGCATATATATGATTGATCGCTGACTAAAGCTGACAGCCAAGAAAGACGTACTCCTTTAAAAATAACTTGTCTCATCAACTAATAAGTACTACATGGCGAATGTGTATTGTACCAAAGAGATTAAACTTGTGCAGTAATACACATATATCTGTATGTTACATATTCGTGTATTTATATTCTTTACAGTCATTTGTAAGAAAGGTAGCAACCAAGGTAACAGATTTTATACCACAATCGTCGTGGATCAGTAAGTGGTTCAATACCTCTCAGAGTAATGAGGATGCGTTAGAAGGTAGAGGGAGTGTTGAGGAGGCAGAATTTGAGGATGATGTGCAGCAACCACCTCCTAGCAAGCGATCGCGCATTCGTATGGACGTGATTCATCCACCTGGCACATTCTCTATACAAACGAGAGTTAAAACTGCTTTGAACACAGTTGATCCCTCTAAAGAGCGGTATTCTGTTCATAATGAAATGGTAACTGTTCAGAACAAGTTTGTGTGACGAAACACATGTGGAGACGTAGATGTATGTTACTTATTAAAATTCAAAATTTGCAGACGGAAGATTTTATGGAACCTGCAACAGCTGGACCAAGTGGAATAGGCCGTTTAATATCATCGACTCCTGCGGTACAAGCAGACATTAGGACTGTAACGTCGCATAGGTCTGACTTAAATTCGTTTGTTTCGCCGACTAATAATGGAATAGCAAATGGAATGGACGATAATTCGGAATCCAGTGAAAGTACTAGTGGATGCAGTTCGCTTATTCCACAGATAAATAGGCACGAAGGCCCATCAAACTTGTTGTATAGTTCATCGTTTACTAGTAGAAAGAGGCACGTCGATGATAAATTGACATTTAGTGAGTATAAATTATATATTGCATAGAAGTTAATCATAAATGTGTGACATTAAGTTAATTTACTAAATGCGTATAAGTTAAATGCTAAAGTTTCGTACTCGGCCGAAAGTAATTATTTTTAAAGAGGAATAATACGTCGATACATATGTTGCACAAGTATTATCTTTTTGTTTCAGCTAATCATTTACAATCTCCAAGGTCCTTGTTTCTAGACAGTAATTCTCGCGATACTTTAAGCAGTCGTAGGCCGAGTTTTAACGCATCAATTATAACCAACGCTGCAGACCGTGCATCTCCGCTATCCTCCCCTTTTTATAGTGGTAATATTACTTTCGGGGGTGCAAATGCGGCAGGTCTTTACAAACGAAGTCGAAATATTTTTAACAATTCAAACGAGGTATGTATTTTAATTTTTTTTTTATTTTTTTTGTTACTTTTTAAGGGAAGTTTCGTTCTCTGATTTCTCGAATTATTTTAAACAAATATAATTTGATATAACATCACTGGTTTATATATTTATTTTTAGATACAACTTAAAGTACCAAGGAGAACAAGTGTGGAAGTTAAACCTTCCGATGCAGTAGGAGTCGATTCGTCGGGTATGAGTCAAACCGCCAAAAAGATATTGGAAGCACTGGAACATTTCTCCTCGCCAATATCCGACGCGAAGAAAATTCCGTTGAAAAACACAAATAATGCCGTGTCTTCGGTGAGCAGAAAAAGACCGCGAGAAGAGATAGCAAGTCCATCCGCTAGAATCGGTTTGCGGCATTTGACGCGTGAATTAACAGTACCAACCGTCCCCGATATATTGAAATTAAGACGAAGACAAAAGTTACAAGATACAACTCTTGTGGCTAGAAAAATCGTTTCCGCTCGTAGCGGTCCACCCCCACCTCCGCAGGAATATCGGTTGAGGTATGTTTACCAAATAATTTTCATGTACATTTGTTCACATACAAACCCATTATTTTTACAAATATAAATAACTTTTTCTAGGACGGAGGATACCGATAACGAAAAGTACCGCGGCAAGTTAAAGGGCAGATCTAAAGTATGTTTAGAAAAACAGGAACCAGTGGCGCCTGTAAATTTACCGAACATACCTCTGCCAATAACAACGTTACCTACCTTCAATTTCACCCTATCACCCCCTGCTTTACATTCCGCAGGCAAAACTGTAGCAAATAAGAAAAACTCTTTCACATTTGCTAGCCCTATTAAGGTAACCGACGCTGGGAAGAGTTTGCAGTCTGTCAACAATTTCACCTTCAGTAATCCGATTAACGCTGAAGACGGTGCGAATAATACGGCTGATCCGAATTCACGTTCTACAGAGAACGAAGTTACTATTGATTATGCGATTACATCCATGCCGAATTTCATTTGGACTGGCTCATCCACAGCGCCCAGATTAAAAGCGAAGGTAAAAACCAGCAAGGATGATTCCGCTAGTTCTGCGATGCTGCAGAAATTGAAATCGGAACGTGTCGCGGATGTACTTTCGAAGTCTAACAAAACGAAATCTAATTTAATTGGAGAGTCAAACTCGGAATTAGCGTTTGAAACGACACACACTGACAAAACTGCTAGCACATCCTTCAGCTCGGATTCTGATATTACAAGCATGTATGGTACAGAATCGTCTTGGGAGTGTAGTGAATGTATGATTAGGAACAATGGTACAGACAAACAGTGCGCTGCATGTAAAATTTCTCGATCCAATCCTAATGACAAAACTTCATTACCCTCGACATCGACAACAGATATAGTCGTAGAAACAAAGCCAGTCGCGCCCGATTGTTTCGGGTCTCAATTTAAACTGTCTACAAATCAATGGGAGTGTGCGGCTTGCTGTGTAAGAAATAAACAGAGTGATGCCGCATGTGTAGCGTGCACTACACCAAAACCGGGAAGTAGTTCTACGATGCAACAAACTGTTAAATCTCAACATTTCGATCTAATGGAGAAGTTTAAGCCCGTCGAAGGATCGTGGGAGTGCTCCGGTTGTTTATTAAGAAACGCCGCGAACGTTATTACGTGTCCTTGTTGCAATACATCTAAACCTACTTCTATAAAAACAAAACCGAAAATAACAGGTGATGTTACAGAATCATCTACGCAAAAGTTAGGAATCACGGTAACGCAAGATACATCTAATAATTCCGAAATAATGAACAAATTTAAACCGAGCAAATATTCCTGGGAGTGTCCGGGATGTCTTGTTAGAAATAACAGTTCTGTTACCGCCTGTCCTTGCTGTAGCACCCCTAAGCCTGGTTCTGCCGGAGCGCCGAGCAAAGTGGAACAGGCATCGAGTAACGGGTTTGGGGACAAATTTAAGAAACCAGAAGGTGCATGGACTTGCGATTCTTGCTTGCTACAAAATGACGCGAAGCATACGGAATGTGTGGCTTGCCAAGCTTTAAAGCCTGGCACTGTAAAATCAAACGAATCTTCATCGAATACTAGTTCTACCTTGCAGTTTAAGTTTGGTGTACCATCTGGTGCAACAACTTTAACTTGCCATTCAGGTGGATTTAAATTTGGCATAGATACATCTGACAATCAATCTAAATCCGACACAGCGTCTCCGTTAAACGGATTCAAATTTGGTAACGCACAGCAGAATACCGGACAGTTTACATTTGGCATTCCAAAGGAAGGTAACAAAGCTGTAAGTGAAGCAGCTAAAACCAATAGTGTCACTACTTCTAGTTCTTCTAGTAGTACAGGATTTCTGTTCAACGTGAAAAATTCCGAAAAACCCGAATCCGATCAGGGTCCGGGAACTAAACGGGAAATACTTTTCGGCATGCCGAAAAATGATGGTTTAACAACCGCAAGTGAGAAACAGAATACAAACGTTGTGTCGAGCGCTCCATCGATCGCTCCTTCTTTCTCCTTTGGCATGCAGAAACCAGGCTTTAATCAGCCCGCCCAAATTTGTCCCCCCAAAAAGACGTCCTTTGCAACCGCTGTAACAGAAGCCTCCAAGCCAGCAACAACTGATGCAGTACCAGTTAGTACTAATACGACATTGCCATCGTTACTGACGCAGAAAAGTGTTACGAAGAATATAGACGGAAAACCGGAACCGTTATTTTCATTTGGAGTACCGAGCAGTGTAAGCGCTGCTACCACAACTTCCACGAATGCAACGACTACTTGTCTTCCAACTTTTGCTCAACCTACCTTCACATTTTCCGACTCAAAGACATCTCAGCCAGCTGTCACGGTACCGTCATTTGGTCAGATTCCGACGTCATCCGCCGCGTTATCCACGAGCGGCTCGTTCGAAGGAAACAAAGCAACCGAGGCTACCCCGTCGACTAACAAAGCCACGAACGATACACCGGTCGCCACGCTCTTCCCGATCGTCTCGAGCTCCACGCCACTGTTCAACAATGAATCGAAGACGACGATAGCATTCAGCACGGATAAGCCGACGTCGTTTACCACGACGGGCGGTAAGCCGTCAGGATTTGCCATGCCCGAAAACAAAGTTCTGTCTTTCGGCGCCGAGGGTAAACCACCGATTTTCGGTACGCCGGAAACGAAGTTACCCGTATTCAATTCACCCGCGGCAAATCCTCTGTCGACGTTCGGTACGCCGTCTAACAGTGCCACTTCGTTGCCGTTTGGATCAAGTAATACCCCGACCTTTGGAAATACTGGAAATACCACGTCCACTTTCGGTGGTGCTACGACAGCATCCACTATGTTTTCAACTACCAAGCCCAGCGAGACTAATGCTGCTGCTGCTGCTGCTGCGTCGAACTCTTCTTTATTCACGTTCGGCTCGGCTTCGTCGCAACAATCGACAAGCGGCGGATTTAACTTCTCCACGAATGTCAATCCAGCCGCGTCGTCTTCTGCGAAGCCGACGCTCTTCACGTTTGGTTCAAGCAGTTCAAGTACGCCGCAGAGTAGCAACAATACGTTCGGTAGTGGTACATTTGGAGCTAACTCCGCTCCAACAAATGCTGCCAATTTTGCGTTTAATCCATCTAAACAAGAAACACCGGCGACGGCATTCGGTCAAGGTGCTGCAACAACACCAGCAGCAGCAGCAACTCCGATATTCGGTACCCCACAGGCAAATCCGCAGACTCAAGCAACGTCATCGTTCTCGTCGACTCCATCGTCCAGTACAGGATTCAATTTTGGACCTACAGCTCCAGCTGCTGCGACGTCGGGAGGTTTTAACTTCGGAGGAATGGTAAATATATGTATATGAGTAATATATTTAATATGTTAAAAATGCAGATATTTCAGTATGGCATTATCAGAGAATCTATATTTTTCTACATGTTCCTTTCAAGTAAATTGATATTACTAATTGTAATGTTTCAGTCATCTACACCTGCGTCGACCGGAGGATTCAATTTTAATTCTCCTGCTACTACTCCCGCAGTAGCTTTCGATCCAAATAGTCGGCCTTCGTTCAACTTCACCAAAGGAAGTGCACCAACGACATTTAAGTAAGCATCTTGTCTCTCATTCACACATCTGTCACATCTCTCAAATTTTCTCGCGCTTACGCATTTTGTACTTACGGGATACGTACTAAATAATATGTCTTTTGTTTTACAGCGCTACTCCACAATCGGCAGCAGCACCACGGAAAATCAAAAAAGCATTTCGAAGATGCGTGCGGTAGAGAGCATATGACAACACGTTCACGCATACATTCAGGTGCGTCTCCACATCTGTCTGTGTATCTGAGTGTGTCTCTGTATGTTAAGCATTATATAAAATGATGTACAATGAAATTCTGTCATACATCAAATAATTGCAGTGTGGTGGTATATACCAAGCATCTTTGTAATATAGTAACCCGAAGCTAACCGAACATGCTTGCGTACAACCACTTGTGTTCTCTCTCTCTCTGCAGGAAGTGTAAATTATAAATTATTTAAATTATACAAGTTATAACGAAAATAATATCTTGGAGTTGGCATAAAGCCAGTAAATCGTGATGGCGTTGCATTACTGAGACCTTACCAAAAAGTTGGACGTGATGTACATGTATTGACATGACGTTACTCAAAATAGCATACATATTTGCCGAAATTGAAAAGTACCTCGATAAAGAAAACTAATAAGCACTCAATGTGTGCAATTGAAGGTAAATACTAGTGGGAAATTACCACCTGTTCAGGTAAGTATAAGTCAGCCACAGCTCGTAGCACGCTTTGTAGAAGAGTCTTGATGTGAGACTTATTGAGTTTAAAAGCACTATATACTCAGGCATCGTAATTTTTTAACTAAACATATACAAGTTAAAATAGTTAAACACTAACACTTGAATCTTTGAATCTTTATATTTTCAGATAAGTTGGTTAATTATTATTTTTTCAAAATTTTACATGATTTTATGTAACTAAATTATCATTAAGTGTTTATGACGATGCCAGCTTAAAAACATTTCTAGAACATTGTGACATTACGAGCATTGTGAACTGACTATATATCAATAAAGTCCCACACATACATATATACATATATATATATATGTGTATATATATATACATTTATATAGATATTAATTATATTTCAATTAGAATTTCGTGGGCAGCCCTACACAATCTCTGTAGAACTAGTCCAGGAAAAGTGTAATATACACAAAAATGGCATTCGGATAGTACAAACTGACGATTACTGAACGTTTCCATTGAGTAGTCGAAATTATATATATTTTTTTTATATATTGAATGAAATAATCCTATAAGAAAATACTGAATGCCATTTTAATAGGATTAAATAATGTTGTGTGTTTTACCACGGAGTGAGTGAAATAAATTTGAAAGAAGAATATGTGTTAAATGGAGATAAATTATTACGGGACTTCTAAAGAATTTCTTTCTAATATTTTATCGGATATAATTCTTATTTTCGACAAATTTTTGGATTTTTCAAATTATGTACTATTTTTTTTATTTATTAATGTATACTTATATATAGTGGGACGTTAATAAATTTCGGTTAATAAATTTTGGAAGGTTCGATTTAATTTAAACCTAATGAGATGTTCACTTATCTCATTTTAGATATTGTTAAAATCAAAATAAAAAATTTTTAACTACATATTTCGGCTATTACACAAATAAAAAATGTTTGATTTTTCAACCTTTTTAAATAAAAATCTTATGTCTTTTACAACAATAACATAGAATAATTTTCGTCAATACAATTCTTAGAACATTTACATAATTGAAATTACTTGAAATCATTTGAATAATCGAAATTATAAATCATTCTTTTTAGAAGTCCCCTAAGATGGAAAGTAGTTAGATGGCATGTAATAATGATTAATAAATCATTAAAATCATGCACATCTTATTTAAGAACAGGCTAGTTGTGTGTATGTTGGCTTAGACTTGACAGTAGCCAAGAATAACTCGGCACATGACCTATCTTATGCCATATTAGAGACACCTAGGTACAAAACATTCTGTTAAACATTGTTGTTTATCCGTTGTTATGTAATATTTACATGTAAACATTAGGTTCTGTACATTGTTAAGAGACAAAAATTCATATGATATAGTTTCTATATAAACTTGTATTTTTAACACTGTCAAAATGTCCTTTGTAGGTACACGTTTCTCATTTAAGATGTAAACAACGTTGATTAAATACATAATATCAGTGTATGGGTGAGGTTTCAAGAAAACTCTGTGATGCAAGTATGTGTAAAGTTAATCGAGCGTATACCGATAAATAGTTAATAACTTACAAATTCATGTAGGTGAAATTATTTTAGTTTTTAAGTAAACTCCCATACCTAATAATACCTACAAAGGATTTTTTGAACGTAAGCAATTGACAAGACTCTGTTTTACACGTTTGCAAAATGAAAATAAAACAGGATTTAATGGTAAAGCGAGGCTGCGCTGAGATATGTCTGTGCTGCTGTCTTACACTGTGAACATTCTCTGTTGAGGCTGTGTCGTCCATTTGTCTATGAATAGACAAATTTCCAAATTAATCAATATATCGAATATTGCCTTACACAGGCAATATCTTTGTATTAAATTTCGTATATGGCCTTACAAATACATAATGAATGTGTAATGTAGATGTATTAAACAATTATAAAGCATATTGGAATTGTTTTGTAGCACTTTATATACTCTCAATTGTAATATGTTTGCATAAATATCTGAAGAGTACTGCATTAAAAATGTTCAACACAATAGATATGTAACATTCCATATCTGATAGAAATTTTCTTTTTGATGAATTATTTGAGAAACTATTGTTTAATATAGAATTTTAATATCATACATACATATATATAAAATCGTAGGCAGTATTATTATTTGCAGACTTATAAAATGTATCAGAGTCTATATTTCTTTATGTAACATTAATTTATTTCTTTGTTTATGTACATCAATAGGAATGAAAAGGTTCCATGATAAAGAGTAAAGACTATCTATTTTTTTATGTAATTCTATGAGCCATGGGATGTTACAGTATGTCAAATATTCTGAGGCCTTATTATAATCTTAGTCCATTGGAAATTATGCATTGTACTGAATTTTTCTGAATATCTATCGAGAATGCATTAAGCAATTATCTAATAAAGTTCAGAAATGAGGGAGTTTGTTATGAAATAAATCCAATGACTGACTGTAATTAAATAAAATAATACATGGGAGAATGTTCACTGTATGCTTCAGGTGCTATGAGGATGCTGTTACATTCTCATGACATGATGTAACATTAGTTAATACGAAAAACGCATTGGTGTTTCTCAACTGTTGAACTGACTTATAGAACAATTCGAAAGACGTAAAATATGTAATATGCAAGGTGTAAAAAAAAGCCATCTTTATTCGCACAAGCAAAATCGACGAAATATGCTTATGATGATGAAAAACGCGCGTTTTTTTTTTTTTATTATGTATTATTTCACCGAAAATATGTATTATATCTTTAAATCTTAAAACTTATAAAAGTCACGATTTTTTCCTCTTTAAGATGATTCATTAAATTTATTTAAAAAAAAATGCATTTTAATTTGATGCAGAATATATAGGCATAAGCGACGTCAATAATACTCGCAATAATAACAATAAAAATATATGTAACATGCGGAATTTTTTTTTTCGTGGAGCAGAAATGCAGTATCGATTCTCTAAAGAGTTACTGCTTCGATTCTTTATCTGTAATGAATAAAGGTGACGTTGCCTTAATGGATAGCACTTGTAATATTTAAGAGCTACTTGGAGCTTGTGTTGAGAAACACCGTATAGGATACAAGAACATTATTACGAGTACTATTCTTAATACTAACCTCGTCTGTTTAGCCATAACGATTACATAATTATGCATTCATGTATGTAATTATATGATTATACAAATAATCATATAATTATACGAAACATATATATATATATATATATATATATATATATATAGGATATATTAAAAAAATACCAAGTAAAATACGATGTTAAATAATTTGGGTTATATAATTTTATTTTATATTTAGAAAAAAAAGGTAATAGGAGGGCATTTAGTAACCATCGGTTTGAACTAAAGAATTTTACTATAGCATGTGCACACGCATATATATAAATACGTTAAAGTAATTTTCCTAGTACGTACATATTATGTAGGAAAAATCACAAAGTGTGCAGATCCATATCAAAATTCTTTGGGTCAAAAAAATAATCTAACATAATTAGAACATAAATTCAATCGCAATTCCTGATTAGCTAAAGTGTAATGTGTTACGAATATGTTCTTTCATTTTGTTTTAATCTTGTAAGTAGTAGAATCGCTCCTTGACAGTTCCTCAAAGAAATATACAAAATAAGAAATATCTACTGTGAATTATTGTATCACATTCGTGGTTTTTGACATCCTAAATTGTATACATACGTTACATATATATGTATGTATATATCGCTCTACAAACTGTTATAACAATCTATTTCAAAAGTGATTTTCAACAGTATGATATGCAAACAATATTTCTTTTTGAACATTTTTTCCAGTATATTCGTTTAATATACTTTTTTTCCATTGTCTCAGAATATCATTCAAATAAATAAGTTGTACAGTGAAAAATGTTTCAAAATACCTCATTAAAGAATTCCTTAACAATATAGTCCTTTAAATAACGATTAAATAACGATTACAATTCGCGATAGTATCGACTATTTCATATACAGCACTATGCTTGTTAAACGCTAGAATTATGGATACAACGTAATAAAATCTTATTTGTGTCCTTTCTTTATTTGACATAGTTGTATAGGAGATTACGAATAAAGTAAAACGAGTTATCTGTAATTATAATATAAAAAATGCGTATTTTTATTTTAGATCCATAGTTTCGATACAATAATGTTCTTATTAACTCAAAAAATTTGCCATGCATAAAATTATGTCATTCGTAAATAATACTCACTCTGATTCTGCTATTTACACACTAGAAATTAAATGGTGGCCATTTGTTATTCTAAAGATTTCGTCAATGCTATACTTTTTAATTACACGATGTAAATAGGAGAGCATGTATAATAATATATCAATACTTGCTCACAGCGATGATACATTCTACAATGTCAAGAAACCCTGTAATAAAATGATTGGAGATCGAACACAAATCTGAATATAAAATATATAAATTCCCTTCTGTCTCATATTTAATATAAATATATATAAGTTTTCTAAAAGCGCGATTCTCTCAACGAAAAATTCAGGGAATCAGGTAAGTGAGACTATGGCTGATAAAGAACTGTATTAAAACTTGTGGCACGAATTTTATTCCGAGATTTACAACAAAAATGTTTCAACTAGTTAAAATGCCGCTTAATCTTGGGATATGAAACATTGACACGTATAACATAGGTAAATACAAGACGATGTGGACAATTCAGATATACAATTCAAGTTGTTTGCATTGAACTGATAAAATTGATTCATTTTTTTTTCTAATCATTTAGTGTTGTGTTTGCGACTTGGGTAGGCCTGCTGTGCTTCTCAGAGAGGTGGATTCACTAATAAATTCATTAATTAGTTATTAAGACTCGTTGGCTGATAAATGGAACAGCCGATCCTCTCTGAGCAGCCCATGTTCATTCGCTATTATATCACTTCTATTACGATATTATAATTTAGGTACAATCTTAATTATTCAATATTAATGAGAATATTAATAATCATGTTTTATTTTGCTTGAATTAATTATAGATTGTAATCATAATTATTTTATAAAGATTCTTACACTAAGAATCATCAGACATGAAGGAATTTTGGGATTTTAACTCCTCCAGTGTTTGAATTTGTTGACGGAGGAATAATATCCTAAAATAGTAAATAAACAAACGAGGTAACAAAAGTTCAAGAGTAATTGTATTACGACGTATTTATTAAATTTGTTATAACAGAAGAGACTTACCTTTGTTCCTGTAACGTTGCCTGGATTTCTGTCAGCCTCACTATCGATCGTGCCGTTTTCAATTCTGCCGACACTCTCGTACACTGCAAACTGCCCATTGTATGTGCTTCCTCACTAAGTTTCTGTGCCTGTACATAAATATTATTTAATTTAGGAAATTTGTCTATAATAAGGTAGTAAGGATTATTATCTAGAAAAAATATCGGATTCTCACCTGTTTTTCGAGAATATCAGCGGGAAAAGCACGAACATGCTGTGTCAAATCTTCCCGATAATGATTAGCGAGAGATGGTGTTAAAGAAGGTGTTAAAGGAGGTTGCACTCGTGACAATGCTTGTAAACCTCCTGTATTACTCAAATTTCCAAGGGAGCCTAATGTACTGAGACTTTGCAAGGAGCTTAGACCTTGTACTCCGGAATTCGTTCCCCCAGGACTTGTTACTACACATATAAATGACAATATATATATAATAAAAAGAAATTTCAAAAAATAATGCAAAGATAAAAGATATTTAACAATAAAAGATAAGTTTATTTTAATATATTGTTTCAGGAATTAAAATAATTTTTCATCGATAAATTAGTTTGTTTTCTATTAGGTGCATGCAAAAGTTTTAAGTCTTTTTTTCAACACTCTGATAATTATTTTAATGGTATTTTGGTATAATTAAATTTCCGTTTTTTTTATATTTTAAAAAAATTTAAGAAAAAAACAGAAAAGACCATTTACTGGACAAATAAACCGGGAGGTGATTTTGACAATGTTAGACATCATGTTGCTTTTCATATCCAGCAAATCGTTTTTAATTTAGGTTGGAGAATTTTCCTGGCATATTCACCAGGCTTGGCGCCTTCAAATTATCATTTATTTAGATCCTAATATTTTTTAACTGAAAAACGCTTTCAAAATGTAATTAAGATACAAAATTTTTTCATAAAGGAATCCGAAATTTATTTAAGAAATGGCAGAAAATCACAGAAAACAAAAAAAAAACAAATATTTTGATACCTAAATATTATTACATATATTATGGATCTAAAGCGAAAAGACTAAAACTTTTGTATACACCTAATGTATTATATTTCTAGTTATAATATTATATATTTTTTAAGATAAATTTTCTTATCTTTACAAATCTGCTGATAAAGTTAATAAAACAAAAGATTAAATTTTATTTTACTAAACAGCTATATTCAAAATTCAATTTCAGTATTATGGATGAAGTGAAAACTAAAAGTGTCATAAATAAATCTTATAATAAGAATTGTAACAGCGATAGTTTATAGCTAATATAAGTATGTGACCTAGCATTTGAGTTAAATAAATTGCAATAGAAAATAATTTACAATATATTGTGAAAGAATATACTGAACATAAAGGTAATCATTGTAAAATCAGCATTTTCAAGCTTTCAAGTTTTATATAAAATAGATAGAGGACTTACATTTTCGTGCATCGATACAATCCTGGGTTTCTGAATGTGTGGGAGTAGGTGGACCTTCGCTGGTAATATTGCCACTTGTATCAACTTTTAATGGAACCATCACATCACTTCCAGTATTAGTTCGATCTCCACTAACAGACTGCTGTAATAAAAGACATAAGTATATAACATTATGAATACTATTCACACAACGTGTTTTGAGATAAAAGAGAAGAGAGATGACTTATTAATTACATTATCGTCTGAAAATCAGTGGATGTTTTTCATTTTGTCTCAAGAGAATAGTTAAAACATGATCATGTTAATAACCAAGCATTAATAATTATGGAATATTTGTGATTAAATGAAGAGTGCGGAAAAATAATAATTTCACTTGGCGAATTGATAATTAAAACATAAAGTTTCGTATAATTTTAATTGAATTTGATTTTAACAAAAGTATAACTTATGAATTGATTATATCTCTAAGCATTATAAAAACGTTTGAAAAAATCTTTTAGAGAAAAATTAATGTCATATTTGTTACAAGCCAATAAATTAGAAAGACATCCAGTGATTAGACATTTTTGTACAAGAATATTAAGAAAAAAGTAGAAAAAATAAAAGAAAATATTGTTCATTAATGTACATCTTTAAATTGTTTTTAAATCATAAAAAATGCAATATTTTATTCATTTCGGCAAAATTCAAGTAATGTAAATGTTTTCTTACTTGTCGGGATAACAAGATAGCTGTTTGAATTGTTTGTAATGCCTTCTGTGGTGTGATGTCAGGTTGTTCTTTGTTGCCCGTAATTTGTGACAGTAATCTTGGGAGATTTGCCAGTGACACCGGTGGTCCCGGAGCGTTACTGCTTCCTTGTTGTTGTGTTGGCGAACTAAGTTTTCCAGTTGCCTGCGGTGTCGTTGATGATGGATGTGATGTTAACCGAGGTAACGCTAATGAAGGTACAAAGATATTATTTCAGTATCAGAAATTCATAAAGAGAGATATGTAAAACGATAACAAATTAATAATTAAATTTAAAAAAAAGTAAATATTAAATTAAGCTCTATAAATTTTGTTAAAAAATTAATAAAAACAATAATCGTTACAATTAAAAAAAAGTCATGTATGATAAAATAATTATCATTAAATTATATTATAATTGTCAATAATAATTTAAAAATCTAATAGTTTCTATTTGAAACTATTTTTTAAATTAATATTTTCAAAGAAAATGTCACATTCTCTACATGCTTCATTTTGTGCATGATGGACAAAAGAAAAACGTACCGGTGGCCAGGAGAACAGGGCCTTGTGGCAGTGGATCGTGAGCGCAGGATGATGTCAAGGGTTCCGAAGTAGGTGTAGAATCGCCTGGCGAGATATCCATATCTTGAGTTTGGCGTTCTACGCTAACTTCTTCTCTACATTCTCTAGATTCTCTTTCTCGTTCTCGTTCTCGCTCTCGTTCTCGTTCTCGTTCTCGTTCTCGTTCCCTCTCCCGCTCCTTTTCCCGCTCCCTCTCCCTTGCGGAAACATCATCTCTGCTACTGCCACCACCGCTCGCGCTACATAAACTCCAATATTCTCGTTTGTCCGACTGTCGCGACGATTTACCATCTCGCATATTGCTACTGCTATTTGATCGCGAGTTGGAATGTTTATCATGACCTGCCCAGAAAAAATTTTAGATTTGGTAGTCTTATACATCTTTGACTATACAAATATGGACTGTCCCCCCACTTTTACTATGTAAAAGACATATGCTCGGTGTCGCCGAGTTGAAGTTGGTTAAGGTATCGAACTTCAACTTTTAGGCTCTACCCCAGTCAGTAAAAAAAATGTCATATATGTCAAAATATAATAAATGTTATGTTGAAAATTGATAGGGAGCCGAAAAAAATCTTAAATCGGCGGAATGAAATTAAAAACACTCAGCATCTTTCCTCTACACGTCGTAAACACGCTAATTTGACAGGAGTCTTCCTCCTCCCTGCAGAAAATTACTGACTGAGGTGGAGTACATCTTCCAGCTTGGCGACACGTATGAAGTTAATTACTATCAGTCCATACTTATATATAGTCAAAGTTATACATTTCACGCATAAAACAAAGAGTTCTTTTAATTAACCATCAAAAGATATACTATAATTATATATGTAATGTGTGAATACAATTGTCTCAATCTTTTTAAAAAAATGACACATGCAATATGCATATCATTATTTTAGCTAATAAACAATATAATAACATAAACTGCAGGATATATCAAGTTTTAAGATAAGAAATATTAACAAATGCATATTTCATTCATCAGTTTTCATAGAAATTTTTCTATGTAATAAATATTAAAAAAAACCTGTAAATATCTAAGCTTAAGTATAATATATCCATTAGAAAAGTCAAATTTATTAATTCATATTTTACTTTGACAGCAACAACTTATTTTATCTCATCATTCTTTTTCATTAATTATATCTAATATTTTATAAGATATACATATTACGACTGTATAAGTGTTTTAAATTGAACACAATAGATTGAGAGACCTGCTTTAAATAGTATAAGTGTTTTAAGTTAAACACAATAGATTGAGGACCGTTTATTGGCCTCTCTCAATCTATTATTCTAATATTTTATATATCATATTTAATAATCATGAAAATTCAGACGTACTTGACCTAGAGGAGTAGTCACTAGATTGGCGTTGACGATTATCTGTCCGACTGATCCATTCCCGTGGTTTTTCCCATTGAGAAACTTCCGTCTTGCAGTTGTAGTAATACTTCTTTCCTGACGAACTCATATGTTCTGACCAGTCGCCAAATCTGGCTGTCCGTTCCGTCGCACCTCCTCGCTCATCACCACGTTTATCCTAAACAGACTGTTCTAAAATTTCCGGAAACGATTGAATAGATGGGAAATATTTGCATTGATTCCAAAACTTGTTCGAAAAGTTGAAGTTATTTCGTCCATATTCTTGAGGCTATTGAGATATTGAGTTACGTACATATATAATTATTTAAAATTATGATAACAAATTGAAATGTATAGAAACTTTTGGAGCATTAATATATGTTTTAATCAATTAAGTTTGTGAATGTATGTTAATCAAATGTATTAATTTTGCTACTTGAATGAATATCTATCATAATATAACTATGTATGTAATGTATGATTAAATGATTTTATCTTTTACTTAGAATTTTGAATTTAAATCTGATGCTAATAAACATAATTATAATACACTGACCTGACAGGAATTGTGTGATGGTTTTCTCTGAGATGAAGATTCTCTTGATGAATTTGATGATAATTTTAAGGGATGTAAGATCTATAGACAGACAGGAACAAACATTATTATTATAAAACTGCATCTACAAATGTATATTTAAAAAAGGCACGCAATAATGCATAATAAATGCCCTTTTTTTAAGCAAAATTTTAAATAAATTTATCGGACTGTGACCATTTACAAGTTATCTCTGACAGTCCATTTGCACATTGGAATATTTTTAATAAAATCAGAAAGATTTACTACACACTGGAATGTTTTTAATAAAATCAAAAAGATTTACTGCACATGCCTACAAGAAGTAAACATCTATTTTATATTATATTTATGATTTTGATCATATATTTAAAATCTTTCCAAAATTAAAAATTTGCAAGTTTCCTTCGTCTAGTTTAACGTCTATTATAAATTAAAAACAATACTATTTGATTTCATGCACATATAAGATAAGTAAAAACAAATTTACGTTTGATAAATAAAAATTCATTATACATATTATATAATAAAAATTTTGGGGCAACTTTAAAAGATCATAATACATATAATTGACACAATCGTATTTTTTTTTCATTATATATATGGTAACAATCGTTAAATTAGACACTAATGTCGAATAGATACTCACCTCCCCACTACTCCTATCGTGGTTGGTCCTGTGTTCTGAATCCCTGCTCTCGCGGCTTCTCTTGTCTTTTAGGGATCGTGCACAATCTACACATATGCAAGCAAGCATGTTACAGCTGAAAATGTTAAGAGACAATTCTGTTTTTATACTGAAGAAAGGAAAGGGAGAGATTGGGACTCTAGATAAATAAAAGAAGATTTGTGTTACTTCATAGACATTACCATTGATACAATTTATAAGATTGTGTTCAATAATATTTTACAGATTTATGCTTTCTCTATTAGGCAATTGTCGAAATATACGAGCTTGCTCTGTGCGAGAAAACGTTGAGAACAGCAAAATAAAAATTATTTACCGGAATACTTGTCCCTAGAGGAGGATAGTTTATAGTCTCTATTTTCTCTCTCCTTCTTGTAAAGAGGCTTGGATGTGTAATTCCGAGGGCTGTCCCGGTCCGTCCCCATGCCCATTCCCAAGCTGCCGGCTGGACTGTAAGAGTTACCATTTGGAGAGTCGCGCATTCGTCCCTCGTAACGACTATCCGATGACGTGGTCGATGAGGAATAGCCACCCTTAGAACTGCTGTACTTTGCGTTCTATAATCAGATTATTAGCGATGTGTTTTCGGCATTTTGCATGGCGACAAGGGATTGTCTATAAATAAACCAGATACATCAAGATTGCTTACTTTTTTCATTCTGAATATATAAGATCATTATTAAAAATGCTACTAAATATTATAGGCTCGATAACCCACTTGAGAATAACAGATTGTCTTGATCTAGTGGCCTTCTGCAAGAATGTATGTGTGAGAGCTTTATATATGACTTTGACTCCAATGACATGGAAGGGAGTTTAAAGGAGCATTCAAGTATTAAATATTGAACAATATTAATATATGGTATAAAATGTTGAACAATGTTATGGTATAAAAATGATTATGATTCTATGAGATCTCTGGTTCTTCTGTCAATATAATATTCTGCAGAATCACCTCCAAAAAATACCAATTGCTCTTACCGTCACTATGTTTTGCATCAATTATGCAAATATTATATTTTTCTAAACTAAGGAATAAACTTCTTGTCACCCATCCGAACATTCCTCATTCCAGTAAAGACTCTACAAACGTATTTCTCAGTTTGTACTGCAAAAACAGACGTGTTAAGTACGCCAAATTTTTTCACAAGTATAAAAGGAGAATCTATTATGCTACTGTGTGACTTGAGAATTTATCATGTTTATAGTTATATCCGAGAATGCAGGACAAAGTGACGCAAAAGCCGTGAAAACGTGAGAGGGACTGGAATAAGATCCTTACCGAGATAGGATCTCAAATATTTTCGGAGGATTACCAGCTAGAATAAATTATTGATTTTTCGAAAAGTGAGGTTATGTTTACAAGACCAGCAGGAAGTTATTTCGTGGCGGATGAAAAAAATCGAACGGTCCAGCGATTCAATAACCATTCTACCCGTCTCGCCTGGGCCAATTTGAGTATCGAAAACCTATATGTTGAATCGTTAATACCACCCAGCAGCAGAAATGATAGCTTCAAGAGGACAAATATATACCAGTCAATCAATGAGGGGGGCAGGAGATAACTCTCTTACCACTAATTACGGTTACAACATAAAATTTATCGCTAAAAGTACCTCAATTATTCGCATTATTGCGGCGACGCGTTCGACGGAGGGAACGCACGAAATATTGCCAGCGATCGAAATGGCACTTGTCAAAGTCGAGAGTCTTCTCGCTTCGTCGGACTCTCTTCGAGCGCACGGACTCGTATCCAGTCTTACGCGTAATAACAGCCAAATTACCGACGATTAAGCCAATCGACGATCGTCCGACGATGGTGTTTCGAGAGTCGCGCCTCGGACCTGGTGAACGAACGAAGTTCAAGTCCCCGTGGCCGCACGCGATCGCGGGGGCAGGGAAAAATCGGCGCGACGACTACGAGCGAGATGACAAAGACGAGCCCGACGCGACGGGGGGACGTGCACAATGGAGCAGACGATCTCGCGTAGCGCGACGCGTGAGAAACGAGAGTTTCACCGACGCCGATCGTCGTTCTCGCCGCGTCTCGGATCGTCGTCGAGCGTGCATTATCGATTCCCGTCCGCGACCGCGAGTCCTGGGGACCCCCCTCCCCCCCCCCTACCCTCCCCCTTGGTTGTCGAAAAAGAGAGCGACGGCGAGCGGGGCCCTCCTGCCCGTGGCCCCGCCAGCCGAGGTGTCGAAATACGAACTTTGGAACTCCTTCGCGAGGAAGAGTGCTGTCATCGCGGTTGGGTCTCGTCGTGTCCTCCGCGCAAGAACCGGAGCGATCTCATCTTTCTCCGTCTCTCTCACTCTCTCTTCCTTCTCCACGGACGTGTCGCGCGGGCAACGACGCGGAACCGCGGGCGAAAATAATATGCGTGCTGCTCGACGATGACGATGGCGATGATGATGACGGCGACGACGATCGACGACGACGACGACGACGACGTGAGGCTGCTGTCCGCCGACGTGAGAAACTATCACACACCCCCTTCCCCACCCCCCCACCCTCATCCCACCCGCGCCCGTCCGCCTTCGTAACTCTAGATCCACCAATCGCTTCGACGGTGGTTAGATATTTACCTGATAGGGATGGGCCTGGTGCTTTTCGAAGTACCTGGAATCATAAGACAACGGGCCGTGAGCGAGGGAGGCTGTGGCGCGGTGTCCGCCGCCGCCGTCGCGGTCGTTTCCACGGGGAACGGCACCCGAGCGGATCCCCATCGTGGAAACACTGGTCGTGCCCGCGGAACGTCGTGCGGCGGATTCGTGGCAGTGAGTGCTGCGATGCGTGTGTACGGTCGAGCGGGTCGTATGGACGAATGGACGGATGTCGGGTGACGAGAGGTGAGGCGAGCTGGTGCGGAGAGCGAGAAAGCAAGCGAGAGAGAGAGAGAGAGAGAGAGGGAGAGAAAGAGACGAGCAGCGAGAGGGAGAGGAGAGAGATAGAGTGAGAGGGAGAGAGAGAGATTGGCTGTGTGTCAGTATCGGGTATTTGACGGTAGAGCCCTACCCATCGCTGATCCTTTGCGGTTTCCTCGCATGCATTACCATCAATGCCAGTGTCTGTGGGAAATTCGCGGCCTCGGATGTTCCCTTTTCGGTCGGTCAGTGTCATAAAAACAACATTAACGCTTATTTAGCAGTTAACTTTCTTTCTACCCGGACGCCATGTCACATACGTGCTCGGCCGCTGCCGGGCGACTCGAACGAAACGCTCGCGCGACGGCGTGCGCGCACCCCGTCGGTGGGGGAGCTCCGCTCACGTCCAGGGACGTGAGGCACGAAGGTGCGCGCCGGATATTGTTCAGTTCCATAAATGTGCGTGTATATATGACATACGTATATACGCGTGTATATATATTATATATATATACATATATATATATATATATGTATGTGTTACGGCACCTAACCAATCGTTTTTGTAAACGCTAATTTGACAGGAATTCACAAGATTTGAATATACGATATGCCCGAGAGAATATACTATGCGCGGCGGCATGTGCAATGATTTGCATCGTACTTCTCGTACTTCCGGGAATCCATATCTCTCGCAGGAAACGCGTCTCCCCGTACGCGGCGCGCGTACGAGCCGCAAGTTTAATCGCGTCGATCCGTCAATTTCCCGCGGATATCATTCCGGGAGAGTGGCATTTTTGTTGAACGGAATTGAATTTTGACAGTATCCTCTGTAATATCATCCGCGCGCACCTCCGGCACACCTCCGTCGTCAGTTACGTACAACGCGCGGCGCGGCGCAGCGCGGCACGGAACGGCACGGCACGGGCACGTCTTCGCGAAAATCGGCACCACGGCGGCACGCACCTGATCCCGACGGCCGACAGTTCGCGCACAGGGCGTGCGCGCGCGCGCGCACGCGCGCAACCTGGACCCACGGCCGGCGTCGCAGCAGGCACGGACGCGAGGCGTCGGGCGAGCTCCGATATTCGCGCAGCCGCGCGACTCGCGAGCAGCTAATTTCGCTACGTGCAAGTCGGCCGGTAGACGGCGCGTTGCGACGCAGGCGGCCGAAGCCGAGCGACGTAACGGAGCGAGCGAGGCGAAGCGTATCCGGCGTGTCATTGTCGTTGACAGCGATTAAACCACCATTGGATATTAACCCGTATAAGCTACCTCGCCTCGAGAGTTCCGAACCAGCGGCGGCGTCTTCTTGGAACCGGAACGGGAAAGTTGGAAGGGGAGGTGGAAGAAGAGAGCGATTAACGGAGCGGAGCACGAGCGTGTTCTCCTGTCCTGCGCATTTAACGGTTTCGCGAGTCTCGAAGATGCCGCAGCAGCCTCGCGAACGACCGATTTAGCTTGCGCTCGGTGGACGCGGCGCGCGGAGGAAACGGCTGCGTCAGGCTGTGCGCGACAAGTGCGCTCCACCGCGATCCGGATGCGACTCGGAAGAGGCACTCGGCCAGGAAGCAAGCCCGCTCAACCGGGAAGAGAGGCCCCCACATTGACAGGCCCACACGACACGCGAAGAGGACACGGCAAATCGTCGTCACGTCGCAAATCCGCGACAAACGCCGTAAGACGAAGACGCCTCTCCATCCTTTCAGATGATTTCAGATCGTTTTCCTTGTTTCTTGCCGCGAAAGAAAAAAAAAACGCGACACTACCGCATAATTCTCTTACAGGAGCACATCGCGTGCCGCAATGATATTAATATGTCCGTACATGCACGATATCCCGTCACGATATCCGGGAACCGGAGAATTGTTGACATTCTCTTGCGGCACTTCAGATATATTTCTATCATTCATTACTCTAATTTCTCTTTTTTAGTAATTTAACTTTTTCATTAATTATTTAGTAATTTAACTTTTAATTATATATAACACGAATTCGTGTGACATGTCACTCCAAATGTTTGGTTTACATATTACTTTTTATTGATATTATTATGATACAACTAAACTCATACGTTTATATACTACCAAAAATATATAGAAAATCAATAGTTTTTAATACATTATTAATATATAATAATAAATTAAAATGACAACAGTTGAGAAAACTTTTTAAATATGATACCTGATACAGAAAACTTTTTTTTATATATGTAACGAGAAACAATTATATATTTTTTTATACACTTGTACAAATTTCTAATTATAATAGTCAATAATTATGTCTTGTCTCTTTCAATACTTTACTTGCTTGATGCAAAATACTTGTCCATTGAATAAGGCATTACAAATTTCATTAACATTAAAATACATAATTTGAAATATTAAGAATTGATTATTGTGTCGCATACATGCCACTGGTCATTTTATAATTACAGAGAATTTATGCCGTAAGCTGCAGAACTACAGAGGAAGATATCGTTATGGATACGATTTCTAGACGTGAAAGTAGTAAAAATACAAAGACATGTTTCAAAAGTCTGGAAGATGATCTAAAACACATCAGATTGGAAGATAATAACAAGATTAAAGAAGTCTTTCCATGGTTACCAAAATTCAATGAAGATTTACATTCATGCGCAGGAAGTAGAAATTATCAACATCTCGAACGTTTACTTTCGTTCTACACCCAGTAAGATTTACAACAGTTATCAAGATCCAAATCAACGTTCAATTATTAAACCTTTTACAAGTAGAAATTTCACATACACAAATTGGATTTAGAAAAGGTATTATACATATATATATATAATTTTGCCATATTTCAGGAATATTCTTTCTAGCATAGCAGAAAAGCGCACTGTCAAATTTAGAGATGAAATTAATTTGACGAAAAATCATATTAATAAAATGTTAATATTCTTTCATTTGTATTGGCTTGATATAAAACAGGTATTAATCTTAATTATTTGTTGCCGTTTTAAAGAATTAAGTATAAACATAGTTGTTTATCTTTTATCTTTTCTTTCTCTCTCTCCTTCAGGAGATAGCTGATCATACCCAATATTTAAATAAAATATCAGCTTTGTTAAATGTGTATATAGACATGGAGTTGAAAATTTCCATGGAAGAAAGAACTTCTAGTCACGATTCTTCTAAAATTGCTGCAAAGATTCTTGCAGCACTGTACATATACTTAAGTAAGTGTTAACGAGAATTGATTTTGAAAGAATTGATGTTGCAAAAATTGATTTGACCTGACTGTGTCGATAAATAGTTGTATCTAACATTAAACTTGTTTACAGATAACTCGGAAGAGCATATTTTCAGGGTATTACTTAGAATTAAACACACGACAGAAAAATATACAAAAGTCTGCAATCATATATTTACGTACGTAATTTTTTTTTTGCAAATTAAGTTATAAATTTATAGGCGTCAAACAGTATTGAGATAATACAGATTATTATGTTCCCTTTACATTATATTTCCTCGCAGGAAGAGCTTTACTAATCTCAAAACAAAGACGACGTCTATAACCGATGTAGCTTATGTAAGATATTTGCTCGCCTTTAAAATGTGGAGAAAAATGGAAGAAACAACAAAGAAGAATTTAATTCTCAAGAAGAAGTTAATTCTTTCCGACAAAAAGGAAAGAATCAATAAATTAGCTCTAATGCTGCTAGGACCGCGTATGCCGAAATTGCAAGACGAATTATTGAAATTTGTGCCTAGACCACCTATGGGTCAAGAAAATGAAACACTATGGCTAATACAATCAAATCTATTTGATAAAAAACAAGTTCATAAACAATTCTTATTATTCGAAGACAAAATGGAGAACTCTACAGATTTAAAATGTACCAAAACAATTCATGCTGATCAGAATTGTTCAAAGTCTCAGGTAATGATTACCTTCGTTTAATTTAATTTTTTGTTTCATCCCCCAAAATTATGTGTGAAGGTCTTTACGTTGATTATTGCAAATTTCAACGTTTGGGAAATTGCTTTTTCAGAAACATCAGACGGATTCGTTATTTCATCGGAGCAACTCTAATATAGATACATCTGAACAGAAAATAAATAAATGCTTAAATGGTTTGCGAAACAATAATACGCTACCAAATAAATCTTTGGATCAAACTTATCTACAGAAAAAGGGATCAAAAAGTCTTAAATTGAAAAAAAGAAGAAAAAAATCAAGAGAAACTATATTAATTGATTTAACTGGGGATGATGAAAAAACTATTCCCTACGTAATAGAAAGAAAAAGAACTAAACGAAATTCGAAATGTTTGAAACTCACGGAAAACATAAAAAGCAAAAAGCATATGAATTCTTCAAAATATTCAGACACGCTCGTGAATGTCAATATTAAAGAATGTCCTAACGAAAACAACAAAGGATTTAGAGAAAATGTTCATTTAGAGTATAAACCTGCTTATGAAATTAGTGACAGTACAGAGGATTGTATTTCAGTTAGTAGCAGGTCTTCTTTACATGATTCCTGACATAAACCAAATTTTCAATTTCAAAATAATGATCATCTAAACGTAATAAAGAATCAGACGAGTAATATCTGTCCAGAGTTTGCGAAAGAGGATGAGAAATACGATTACAACTTGCATTATTTGAAATCACCGATGTTTGTCGATCAGAATACTAATGAATTAAAAGCAAATGTGTGGGAATCGAAAAAAGTAGAAAATGTAACTAGTTCTTATGACAATTCAATAACACAAAATAAGGATGCATTAACATCTCAGGAAGAAAGTGCCACGGAGACAATATCTTTATTCAAGACGTGCCAAAATGATATTGCAGATCAGCATTCTTTTAAGCAGGAATTACCAACGAGCATGAATTGTGCGATGCAGAACAAGTGTTGCAATACAATGCACGATATTGACTTTAAGATAATAAGTAATTTAAAGTCTCTAACTGATCATAGTTCACAAATTACAGAAATGATAAAGCAGAAAGTATGTCAAGTTAATAAATGTCCAAATTGTTATACAAAAATTGATTGTAAATCATTATTTACTGACATTACCGCGGCAAAAACACAAGAGAGTCTGCATAATACATTTAATGACAATGAAAAGGATATCAAATTAGCTTGCGATATGAATATAATGTACACAGTAAGAAATGACGGTAGTAAATGTGTTTATGTTTTGAATCATATCGATGAACACGCCATGACTGTACACGCTGAAAAAAGAATGCAACGTCTAGATAAATCTGATGACAAATGTACTGTTTCATCTACGTTTACTGAAGATCAAATTGTAGAACTACCATCGTATAATCAACATGTCAATAATGTAAGAATAAATGACAATACCGCTAAATATTCTGAAGCTATGATAAAGGAACAACAAAAACGAAGCGATTGCGATTCTTCTGTATTAAACGATCGATTACATTCCTTAGAATTCAGCATATTTGACATTAATTCTTTTGACATTGGTTCAAATGCAGAAGTAGATTGCAATCTGAAAAGCTTCCCAAAAGAAGCTGACGAGATAACGAACAATTATATAGATGACTCGGAGCCCAATTTCTTAAATAATATCCAAAGTGAAACTCTTCTGGATGATTTCTTCTGGCAATCTTCCGAACAGCCCGATATTAACTGTGACAATTTGACCGGTGTACCACTTACGTATACGGACTATGATCTTGCTATAATAGAAGCAAAAGACACTTCGCACAATTTATTTGGTAATGACGAAAATGACACCAAGATATTTTACGATAAAAATGTGTACATGTGTACGTCCGATCGTGATAAATGCATTTATGTGAAAAATCACACTGACGAGCACATTGTAAGTACGAGCGCTGAAAAGGGAATGCAATATCTAAATAATTCTAAGGACACATGCACTGTCTCAACTACATCTACCGAAGATCAATTTGTCGAGTCGTCATTGGACAGTCAGCGTGTCAATTCTGATAATAAAAGAAAATGTGACTATGAAGATACTCCCAAATATTTCGAAGATACGATGAATGGGCAACAAGGAAGAAATAATTGCGATACTTCAATGTCGAACGAACAGTTACATTCCTCTGAACTTTATACTCTGGACTTTTTAGAAATAGATTCAAAAGAGGCTAGTGAAATAATGAGAACTGATTGTATAAATGACTTTGAAAATATCAGTTGCTTACATAATATCCAAACTGAAACTTTGGATGATATATTATTGAATGACACCACTAATTTCCTACCTCTGAAGCAGTCTCTGTTCGAATTAGACAATGTATATACGGATACATCTTTAAACAAAAAAAATGTCTTGTGCAATAATCAAAATAACGCTATTGATAGTAGTATAGATTTGGTAGCCTCTCATTTAAATGCTGATAACACCTTTCTGCGATTACCAGCAAAATCTGATAAATCTGTCAATAAATCGTAATAAATTTCACCACACAATGCCAAACATCTCTGTTAACTAATTCATCATCGCTCTTCTCTGGGCGTCGAAGAGCCATGGAATTTCGATACTTTCCCTGATAAGTTAAATAACGATGCCTGAACTAATGCTTTTATGTTTTGCAAGAAAGAAGCTGTTGAAGGCTTTCATATTCTGGAAAGTAGAATAGATCAATTTTTAAATGAATTCTATATACCCGAGAGTATATATATTTCAACAAATTTGCTAACAAACCATTTAATTTTACAAAGCAAAAATTCTGTCTCAACATCAAATTGCGTAAAATATGCATTTTCGTCCATGGATGATTCTGGTCTTTTGATTAAGTTTCAAATAAGATGGTTAATTCGAAATATGGATTGTTGTACGTTTGTAAATGCTATTGAGTCGCAAACTATCGGATGTAACAGATTATTTACTGAAGAAACCATAAAGAAAGAAATTATGGAAAAGGAATTATGAAGAAAGAAATTATGCAAGAAAGAAAATACGATAATAATAAGAAAGTATTCTAATGTTCATGAAAAATGTCATATTAAAAAATCTCCAGTCTCAAGAGATGTACTACATCAAGTTTCAAAGGTTTTATATACGTCTGGATATATCCATTGAGACCTACCGCCAACAAATCGCTTAATATCATAAAAGGAATAATATGCTTGAACATCTAATACAACTGTATAACATATAATTTTATTTTGAATGAATCTTAATAGCAACTTAAGACTAAATCACAATGATTATAACCGAGACCATAGACCATAAGATAACAAATATCATTAAGAAGTAGACTGTCAGATGTATCAAATTACCACCATTGAAGAAACACCTAAGAAGAAAAAAGAAAGAATTGTATCTATAGTTCTGCCTCTTTTAAATGCTAACAAAATTGCCTGTTCTCGATCAATACGGTGTTCGAAAAAGAGGTTTTATTTTCTACAATAAAAGGTAACTTTAAATCTATATTTTGATATATTTTTTGAGATTATTATATGTTATTTATTATATTTATAAAATTTGTAAAATATCACAGAAAAACATCAAGATTACACATCTTTGAAGATTATCATCTTTCTACACCACAAAATTTAAAAAAAATTTTGTCATTTACTATAGAAATATTTGCAGAATTGCAGAATTAATTTAAAAAAATTTTTATAGAATACTAATGTGTGATAAATTAAAATGTAAAAGTTATTCATCAATGAAAATAATATATATCTAAGATTAGATTGAATATAAGACTAATGTAATTATGTACAAAACGTAGATGTAAAATATTTAGAACATTTTGATTTTTTAATTTGATATTTGTCATGAGAAACAAATTAAATCTTATTTGTCATAAAAAATTAAAAACATTTAATAATTGATATAATCATAATATTTAAATCACATCAGTTGAAGATAATTAGAAATGTAATAGTGTAAGAAAGTAATGCCTTATTGGCTTGATAATTATTAATTAGCATGCCATACTATTGATCATCATGTAATACTTATACTCGATTTTTTTTTATTTTCAGAGCTTGCATATACAGAAGAACATGAAAAATAATGCTGTGGGTGAGTATAACATATTTTATCATGCAAAGCCTTTCTCATTTAAAAACTCGGCAATCTCCATTATAATTAAAATTTTAATGGCAAAAAACGTAGTTATCAGCTTCTGATCGCGAAAATTTATGTTACATTTACAAGAACATTTGTAGAAACATATACATCTAATATTTATTGATAGAAATATATGAAAAAGGCAATTGAAAAACGTCAGTTTTGAACTAATAATGATAATAGCCTATTTATAGATTAAATTATTACTTGATATTTCGATCTTTTATCGAAATGTTATTTTCATAAATAATATTTTTCTGAGTAACCTTTTAGAGAGGTGACGAGTTTTGCAATGAGATTTTCAATATATTCTAGCCTTTTGTGAATCGATTTTCCTAGGATATGAATATTCCAAATTCAAATTATTTTCAAATAAGATGATTATATAAAAAAAAGTATTTAAAAAATTATATATGCTTTACTTTATTTAAATAACGATTAAAGGATACATAACAGATCTATGATGTTATCTTTTATATTTTGTAAGATAAAAACAATTGATATAAATTGTTAAGTGTAGTAAAATTGGATCATACAAAGGCTTAATATAATAAAGAAATTACGTTTACCGTTTACATTTGTTTATTACAGCGTGATTGATTGTCATTTATGATCCTGAAGAAGTCGCCAATTTTTAACTACTTGCATAATGCGCTAAGTCTCGTAATTTGATGATAAAAATAAAAATTGGACATATGATATTGAAAATTATTACCATCATCAAAACTTCCAAGTTGTTAAATCACAACGCGATGTATTGTTGCCATCTAGGGGAGATTCTGAGTTTTAAAGGTTTATTTCCGAATTTTGGAATTTATTATTCCTGTGGGTTGCATAAAATGTAAATGTCGTACATAATTTTTAACAAAAACATAAAAATAAGAATAAATTTGAACAATTCCGTATGAAAAAAATTTCCGCGTTGGAAAAAAAACTAATAATGAGAAGAATGAAATAGAATAATGGCGTTTCAAACTAAATATGTATACTCATTATATAAATTGTTAAGGATTTTACGAATTTATCAAAAAACTTAAAAACAGAGCTTATTATTGTTGCAATATCAAAGCATTAATATTTGTGTAAAAAAATTAAGAAAAAAGTTAATTTATATATTTATTTTGACCGTTACATCATTATTTGTATAATTAATTTTTTTTTATTAATTTTTAAAATTGTTTTATTTTTTTATTATTTAGTCATTTTTTATTTTATATTTTTGGATTTATTTCGTTTTGACAATTTATATAATGAAACTTTTGATGCATACTTAACTTATTTCCTTTTTTTGTCTCCGGTTTAGAATGACCGTCTAGGTGGCAATTCTAACGCGATATAAATCTCGTACAGTTATTCAAACATAATCTATAAGAATAGGATTAGTCTGTACAAAAACAGCTCTTTTAAGTAATGCTTCGTTATGATTATAGATTATTGTATCATATGGTCAAGAAGTACTTCTGACAGATTTTTTTTAGAGATATGTATTTTATGTATATATATACATATACACACACGCACGTATATTATTTTATAGTTGCATTTAAATATTAAGTAAATATATGAATAATGCGAAGTACGTGTTAAAGAGAAAGAGAAACTAATTAGTAGTAATCTTATTTACCCTGAAAAGTTAAATTTCTGAGGTATATTTCCGAAGTTATTGCAGAAGTAGATTTAATAGGAATAACTACTAAAAAAATTTTATTACCCGGATTATTATATTTAAAGAAAAATACAAGATATTTTACCTTAAATTTTACATAGGGCGGAAATAATTAATGACAATTATATTAATTATTGAAACTAGAAGAGACTGTGCTTTGAATATACTACTATTTAATATAATCCGGAAAATTCATAGTTTGATAAAGCCACATATATACAAATAAACACAACTAGTAATAATTTCTATATATTATGTATAACTAGTATATATACTGTTTTCCTGTGGTTTTTTTTTAGCTTAATTGAATTATTAGCAAAATAATATGTGTACAATAGATGAAACTGAGTCGCTAAATATTTTATTGTGCGCATTTATTGCTATTTGGCAATAAAAAGACATTTACTCTCTTATGTAATTTATTTTTACTGCACTTTTCTCTGACATATAAAAATCTGAACCAAATCATAATTTGTATAAAGTCTTTTTATTTAGCTGTTAAATAATTATTTTTATTAGGTAACTTGAGATATATTTAAAGAAACAACCTTATAAATATTATTCTGTGCATAATTATTAAATGAAGAATTCTATCTCATCAACGAGGTTGACAAATTCTTTACAAAGAAGAATCCTATGACATTTAGTAATGAAATGTTTAATCTGTTATATATATTTCTCCTATTGATATTAAATGTAGAGACTGATTTTATGATACCTTATATTTTATACAAGTAGGTAAGAGAAACCTCTTGATAGGGAGACCTACTATTATTAATATTGAACAGTATTTTGAAGTTTGACGATGCTATTATAGATTATGTAAAAAAAAAAAAAAATTATTTAAGTAACAATTTTTGGTGAATAGTTTCGATAAAGCAAATTTAAAAAATGCGGTTTAAATACTGATTTAAGTTCAACAAATCATCGCAGAATCGCAATTTCGGAATTCGCTTTGTCTTAACTAAAAATTTGATAGATAAAAAATTATTTGTTATTGTGAATCGTTAAAAATTCATGTAGCTTTGCTCGCCTCGCATCTGACATCGTAATAAAAGATGGCAAGAATCTTTAAGAAAAATTACATTCTCATTTTCTCACATATTTTATTTTTTAACTATAAATTTTATAAAGTAAAATTAGAAGGTCCATACTTGGTATATTTTTACTGTAAAGATAATTTATTCCTTATATCAATTTCCTGATTAAAATCCTGATTGAATATAAGTATTCTTTTAACAATAAAGATTTCGTACTTTTAGCGAAATAGAAACAATAAAATATAATTGTGTGTAAATGTTTGCAAAATAGATAGTTATTTTAAATTGCATGTGTAAAGTACGTTGTATAAATTGTAAAAGAAAATATTTTAACATCTCCAAAGTTGTTTATACATAAGAGTATATACATAAAATGACTATAAATTGAAGCACATGTTCTACACTCTATATGAGTAGAGTGTGTATGAAAATTTATTCCGTTACATACCTCGGATATTTTATATTATAGAAAAGTTTATTTCACACATAACTGAATGGACACACTATATTCTAACAAACAAACAAACAAAAATATATATATATACTTTAATTTGAAAGATTGCATAATTCAAAGTTTACAACCAGTAGATAGTAAATAAATGAAATATATTCTCTAGAATGAAGTTTATCCGAAAGGAGAGGGATATTCTTATTAGTTTTATCCTAAATGAATACAGTGCCCTAATGAACGTATATTTAAAAAACTGCATTCGAATATATATTTCAATATGATACATTTCAGTATATTACTAAATAATTATTACACATAAATAACAAATAAATATCAACTCTTACACAAGCAATAACATTGCTTCGTCATAGAATCAATGATATTATCCCATTTGGTGAAGATTTATTTTCTGGGAATAGTGCAATGGAAGCTTTAAAACTGTTTCCTTTATTGCATTATATTGTACATGTTTTTGTTGAATGTACATGTCAGCGGTTTAAAACGTAATTCTAATCCTCTTCTGCAAATTTTATAGTAAAATGTTATTTATTTACAACTTTATCCTCTAGGCCTAAGAACACAGCTGTATCTTTTTTTTCCGTCATTCTTATATATACAAAATATTTATGTAATAAATACTGTATGTGTACTGTGTAAGGAACTTCTATCAAATTTGTTAAAAGAAGTCAGACCTGGTTATGTTCATATGCATAGGAGTTTTGAGATAATATACAAACTCATTATATGTCTATCAAATTATACAAATTGTATTATGTTATATTTCTTTGTAAAGTATTAATATGAAAGGCAGAATATGTTTAGACGATGCTTCCACACGGTTTTAAAATAAGTTCACTCGCTTACCGCTCATGCTGCGTAAAATACTTAAGTATGCAGTTAGATTAATAAAGATATAATGATATTTAGTCGAGTACTTTGTGAATCATGTAATACATCTTTCCTAATTTTATCGAATTCAAATCTTTATGTATGAACTATTAATATTTTTTACATGAAAGTGTTCATAAATCTTCATGTATAAGTTCAATAATTGTATATATATATATATATATATGTAGATCTACGATAAATTAATTTTTCGATATTAATTGCGTTCTATGTGTAAAAAGATTGTATTGTGATAAGTTAAACCCACGATGTACAACAATGCAGAGACTGAAAAAAAAGAAAAATAAAAGTTCAATTTTTAATACATTCGAGTTATTCATTTATTACGCGCAATAATTACGTACAAAATCAATTTGAAAACTCAGTATTCAGTTCTGGAAAACATTACGGTAATTTTCTTCAAAAGAAATATACTATTTTTCGTTAGAATGCAGAATTTGGTATATGCATGATCGTTTAATTACTACCATTTTAGAAGCATTCAATACATTTTCTCTCACTATGTATATTTAATTCGTAAATACTTGTTTTATTATCTAGCATAGGATATAGAATATATATGTACGGAAACTGATACTGAAACCTCGTTAATCTTGTTTGCATAGAAAAGTAATTGCAATACCTATAATATACATATTTGGATGTAACCAACATATGTCTAAAAATATATTTACAATCAAATCTTGGACGATGTTACTATTGACGTACAACAAAAACGCTTCACTAAAATTGAAAGGAAAAGTTGTGATAATTAGACACACTTGTAAAATAAATGAGTGTCTGATTAAAAGAGGTACCTGTAATTATGTGAACTAACGAACCTTGTAAGCTTGCCGAATATTTTTTTCGCTTTTACCCTGTTCAGAGGTATACTATGTTCTATTTTTAGTTAATAAGTATACATACTTATGTAAAATATAATGAACCTGATGCTGCAAGCATCAAAAGCATATTAATATTTTACCCTGTTGTGTGAGAGTTTCTAACATTTCTATTCTTATTTCATAGATAGGTATTAGCGATGAATCTATAGTTTCAGTGAGTATAATATAGAAAGAGGTAAATATATTATTTCCATATGTGCAGTATATTCACCTCGATTTTATGCAGTCGACATTTTTATGTAATGCACATAATGTACAAATATAGGTAAATACAGGTTTATTTATCATTATACGAAAGAGACGTTCTACGCATACACAATACTGAATTTTTGATGAACACGAATTAATGAGGCATCTGATGTAAAGTTTACTATACTAACTTGATTAATGTTTAAGACGTCAGACTTTCCTTAATAAATGCTTTATGCGTACAATAATTTATTTATGATTAATGATCTATTTATATTCGATCCATATGTATGAAGACTTTTGGCAATTTTGATGAACTAATTATTTATAGCTATAGTAACTTATAAATTTGTGTTAAACTTAAGCCTATCAGACTTATCGCATTGTAAATTAATAAATAAATAGTAACAATAAGAATCATTATCGATAATTAAAAAGACGCGCCTTTCAGTCAAGTGTAGGAAATATAGTTTAAAATCTAGTTGAAATTATTGAAAATAAGGGAAATAGTACTGTGTACTAAACATAAGAGGTACAGCAGTCTACAATAAAAAAAGAAATCTAACTACAATCATTTTTACGAAGACGAATAAATGTACAACAATGACAAGTGTGACAGTGACAAGTAATCTATCAAATAGATTACTTAACAAGGTACATTTCCTTTTTGTACAACAAAATGTTAGCTACTGCTTAGCTAATGATCACAGATATGAGATCAGGTATAGGGATATGGCACTGAAGTTATGCATTACTTGAACCAAATCTATCTCGAAATAATTAAACGTAGTTAGGACATTCATATTAGAATAATATAGTGATGCTGACTGGTTCAGGTTTAACACAGGGATTGCAATGTGACTTAATTTGTTCAGATCAGATACACATCATAACAAAGAACAGAGTTTAATAGTAATAGATACTCTGAAATCATTAACATAAGATATATAAATATAGAATTGAATGAGCATGAGCAATTTTTTCCGCATAAGAACCATTTACAATATAATATATAGCATTTAAAAAATTATATCGTTCTCTTAAAAATTTACCTCATAAAATTCATATTAAATTTAATATAATTTAATTAAATGCCATATATTAATATTAATCGGTTCTTAAAGCAAGATTCCAGACATATGAACTGAAATACTAAATAATTACGTAGGAACAAGCTATACGATGCTTGCTAGTTGTAAAGCTTTTTTATCTTGGTAACTATCGATATCTAAATTGTGCATTTTTCCTTGCATGCCTCAGTTTCATTTTATTTATCAAGCTCGATTAGGTCATCTTATTTTTTAGAATACGTAGCTCGTGTAGCCCTCGCGTAGCTCGCGTTTTAACGAAAGATGGACATTTATAGTATTACAAGAAAAATATATGGATTACTTTCAATTACGTAGCATACTATCTCTTCTTTTTTTTTCAACGGGACCTGAAATTTCTTGTTATCGTACGAATCGGTTGACTATTCTACTTATTTTGATAGGTACCTGTATATAAGTTTATATTAAACAATAGCTTTTTTTCCTTGATATAATATAGGGCTGCATCTCTATATAATAAGAGGACAGATTATAAAGTGGAAGAAATTAAACATTTCCAGTTTTTATAATTGTACGGCAATACAAATAATTTTGCACCATTTGGCGAATTTATTGACATTATGTGCTTGCATTAAACACTTGCCCGAAGTTACTCAAGTATAAGCGGGTAATTAATCTGAAATACAAGACATACGCTATAAAATTATGTGTGAAACCATACATGTATCTTTTGAAATCATTACAAATCGGAAAAAACTATTATGATCATTAATTAACTACGAAATATAATATTTAAATTTTGTTATCAGATATTAACGATACACATGATTACTGCAGAATTACCTATGCAAACATGCTCCTGGTACGTTGTGTATCCTGTTTATGTTCAATGAAAATTTGGATTTTTAAATTTTATACACTTTTAACTTTCAATCGTCAACCTGGTCTTATTATATTCCTGAATCTAAATTTGTATCCTTCAGGAACCTGGAGAAAAATTCATATATAATTATCATCATAAGTTATTCGTGCAGAATAAAATATACCTAGTAATAACATATCCGCAGTTTTTTTACTACTCTACAACTGTAGTAGTTGTAAAGAGAAATAACATAACAATATTAATAATTAATAACCTATGTAAACATATTTATACATATTTTTTATGTTTGATTTTATATCATTTTCTATAAACATTCTTTACACAACAAACACAAGTCAAATGAACATGCTATTTATAAAATTACCTTACCTTAAAAATGATATTACTTCACAATGTTTCCATCAAATAAGTTTCTGTTTGGCATTGATTATGTATGTACACATATATATTTATATATATACATATTTATACGAAAAACTGTACAGAAACTTTAATTTTATTTTACAAGAATTGAAAAGAATTTTATGCTTAAGAAAATGATAGTTTGCGACAAACGTCGCTGCAACCGTGACAATAGAAAAACATTAAAATTTAAATATTATCTTACAAAGCTTTATATCATTTACAATATCACAAGGGTAGAGAGAGACAATGTTTAACCACAGTTTAGACATATCCAGTTACGACAGCCAAAAATCAGAACGCATGAAATTTCAATGCGCGAAAAGCGCAACCAACAACACAGCAACATCACGTATATACTCCTACTAAGTTCGTCTTACTACATATTATCTTAGCTTTTATGCTAAAAGCGTCGCTATGATTTGACTTGGCGTTTTCAAGTGCTTCAATAAAAAAAAAGGTCATAATTTCCTAACAAAAATGTCATCTTTACTTGCTAATATTTGCTTTTTTAAAAGAGGCAGTACAACGAAAGCATGAACTAAACTTTCAACTAATTGTAAGACAAGCACAATATTACGAGTTTAAATGTTAACGAATAAAGAACGAAAAGAGTAATTTAACAACAAGAAATATTTTATTCAATATTAATGCATTTCAAATAATTGATTCAAGGAATAATTTTAAATTAAATACAAAATTGTGTTAATCAAACGAAACATCAAATAAAACATTGTAAAAAGAAATAATTGATTGGAAATTTAATTTTAAAACAAATATTTTCAATTTTATGATAATTTTATCTTAAAATGTAACGTTTTCCGTCAAAGATGTAATCATGTGACCGCAAATCACATCAAAGTTGACATATTGTCGTCAACTGGGAACATCTAAACTATGGCTTAACGGAATAAAATTCTCTACAACTTGCTTCTAGCGATATCTAACCAAACATCAAAAATATTTTATGCAGGAGTCTTCTATATAGCTAATCTCTTCGCTGACGCTAATCTTGAACACGCTGCTGAACAATCTATCTCTAAATCTTCCTAGGACGAGTTATTTTCGCTTCCGCTTTGTACAAATATTTACAGATTTACAGTGCCACAGCTTGAAGAACACATTTATCCTCTATACAGGTTGCTTCCACTTTCGGTCTTTTTTTTTTTTTACAGCAATGACTTCTCGTAATGAAATAGTATTGATCATCGACTAGTCTTCTTACGTCTTCGTTTTGACTCACCGGACGGATTCCATTCTGGATCAACATCGGTGTAACAATAATTTACCTTAGGAACGTTTCTTTTTGAGCTTCTCGTTTGTCTAATAGACGACTGCGTTTTCTTCGCCTTTTTACACGCGCTATCCTGCTCGATCGTCTCCGTTGTCATATGCTTCGGAGATGCTGCATTCGTGACATCTCTGTGCTGCGCAAGTGTCCTGTCCTGACAGCTTTCCAGGCACACCGCGTTAGACTGATCGCTATTCGGTCGAAACTGGCGCTCGTGATTTCTTGTACTTTCTTTCGTAAGATTATGATGTGTATTAGAGATGTGGATATCTTTGCAGTAATCCCTTCGCACTATACTCGAGTTGAAATGATAGCTGCCGTGTGGATTATCCTCCTCGTTGGGGGACAACTCGTATGACGATTTAATCATTTGCGCTGGATGTTTCTGTGTGCCGTCTATCGTTTCTAAGGCTGCTATGGACATCATGGGAATTCCAGGATAGTTATCCAATTTCTCCGTCTTGATGGGCACCTTCTCATACGCCATCGACATCATGGCGTGCGCCTTCAATCGCTTCTTCAGCGGCAACTTGTTCTCCATATCCTTCTTGAATAACTTCTCCGGCGGCACATCCAGCTTCTCCAACGTATTACTTTGTAATACTCTTTTACGCAATATTTGATCGTCATATAATTTACTTATTACCGCTTCGCTTTTTGTCCTATCGTGCTCCTGGACGGCGGATGTTTGTACTGATGAATGTGTGGGCAAAAAATAAGAATTACTTTCAATGCAAGACACGTGGGAGTCCGTGGCAGGGTGTATACACTGTCTACAATGCGCGACTAGGTCATACGTACAATTTAGACATGAGCAGTGCGATCTCCCGCATGAATTAGCGGATTTCGTGTGGGAACGAAGCGAAGTAGTGGAATTGATCTGTAAGCTGCACGACACGGAGGTACAATGCTTGTGATACGGCATACACAGATCTGTGCCGGCGGCGCAGTTCCCGTAAATCGAGGGTATTGTCGTGGGATGGGTGACCGGAATATGTAACGAATGCTGCGGGTCGATCACTTCGTGCGGATGCGAATGTATTCCGTTGCACCCCTGTATCCCACAATTCGGCGCAATATGATTGCTGAACTCTTGCTTAATGTTCTGCCTGTAAGTGAGAATCGACTTGGATTTTCGTTTATCGACCGACTTGCTGATGCTCACATTCGCGACGTTCGTGTCCTGATAGATCTGCGACGTCGCGGGTAACACGTCGGCCGACAATGAACCCTTCTTGCCGTAAGATTTCATTTCCGTGATGCTCATCAAGCTGCTCTCCTCCTCGGGCTCGATCTTTATACCTTTGTTCCTTCCGACGGAATATTTATTTTCTTGGCACGATAATTCCTTGTTGTATTGCGGCATATCCAAATTAAACAAAATATGCTCTGACGTATTAACAACTTCGAACGATGCGCAATCTTCCGGCGGGATCATCCAGTTCTTCTCTTTAATTGGACAGCTCTCGTCGTCGCTATTGTGATCCCTTGCGTTTTCCACCGCTTTATTGATGATGTATAAATTACTATTGGGAGACTTTTGTAAGAGCACGACTGTTTCACCGTTTAATATAACGTTCGTATTCTCCTTTATTGACTGCACATTGTTTTCCATCATACTTAAATTGTTAGATATTGTGTCCGTTTCGTAATTGAGAGTAGTTTCAACAATATGCGAAACGCTGTCGCTCGGATCGCTTTCGCGATCATCGGGATCAGTTGTCGATGTCACTTCAACATGAAGCGCTACTTTGTCTAACGCGTCCTCCGGGTAAATTCCAACTATTCTATTAATTACCTCAGCTGTTGGATTCTCCAAAATTTCAGAAACAGTATTCGATGAATCATTAGTATCGGCTTCGTCATCATCGGTAGTTTGATTACAAGGAGAGTTTCTTAACGACGCGTAATCCTTGACTTTGATTTGTTCATACCTTAATTCGCGTTCGGTTTTCAAATGCGACACATGCTGACTCGCGATAACATTGGCTAATAACGAAAGCCCATCTATGTTATCGTGCAATTCTGAATCTTGAATGATACATTTGTCCTCCGACGAATCCTGAATATTCTTCGTATGCGATATCTTGTATGATTCTTTCGGTGATTTATCATCATGCATTTGGTCAACTTTTTTGCACAGTACAGAAGATCTTCCTAATTCCTCTATATTATGTTTCCTACCACAATTCCTGTTAGAGTCGATTTCTGCGTTTTCTTTATGATCTGCTTTCAGGTCGATATCTTCCTTATCAGTCGATACTTCTTTGACTCCTTCTTCTTTTGAACACAGTGACATATCGAGGATATTAGAAATATTTTTATCAGCTGTGTGATTTTCAAAAATAGTTTCTCTGATTTTATCATTAGAGAATCTGCTATCTCTTATATCGTCGCTTACTTCGATGCAAGTACCAACTTTTAAATCTGTTTGTACATTAGAATGGTCTCCATTCATTACACTAATACTTACAGTATTATTTGCAACATTGTGACTTGTTGATACAAATTTTTCTTGAGATTCAGGTTCCTGCGGATGTTGTCTTGTATTTTCAGTAATGAATGATTGTTGCAACTGGTCAGATTCTGTTGCATCATTTATTAATATTTCCACATTACTTACAGTTGTCGTGGTACGAGTTTCAGCTGCTGTCGTGGAAACTGCAAATTTCTCTTTACTTAATTCACTATCAATTGTAGTTGATTTCAAGCACTGTATTTCATTATTTATCGCTTCACGGATATTTTCCTGCATACGTTTCTCATTGTTGTCACCAGAATCTTCCATTTTTTCATTATTTGTTTCATTCTTTGTGTTTCTGCAATGCTCCAGAGATGAAATTTCATGTGGGGATAATATATCTTTAGTTGTACTAAGATAGTTAGTATTATGATTAGAGCTATCATCTTCATCTTTGGAATCATCTTGGGCACATATCGAAGGAGGAATATTTACAGTTTTAGAGTGCTCTGTTCCTAAATCACAGATTTTCCTTAAACTTTCAACTCTTTTACAGGTTTCACTTTCAGGCGGAGTGTCTTGTTCTATCAGTCGTTTAATCACAGTCTGTGCATTATGCCTATCGTTTATTTTTTCATTATTCTTTGCTTTCAAAGTATTAACATGACGTTTGTTAACTTCATTAGCGTCATTCGAAATATCCAATAACGAATTTTTAGAAACTTTAGGTTTATTAGACTGTGGTCTATCAACGATTACAGAAGAAGAGACTGTGCGACGCAGCATCCCAACAGTTTCACTTTTGCCATTGCTATTCATGTCTACCGATTGTTTTGTAGATATTGTGTTACCATTGACTGATGTATTTTTATGTTTTGCATCAAGATGTTGCATCATTATGGATTTTATTTTTTCGTTATTTAACTTCATATCCTGTTTTATAGATGCGCTCAAATCATTCTTCAAAGTTGTATTTTCTGTGACATGTACGGGTTGAAGCAAATCTTCCAATTGCTGATTAAGAGTTATTTTTTTCAAAGAGTTTACATTTTCCGCCATTTGTTGACTCTTAATCTTCCGTGACGTTCTTATCGCCTTTGCGTCAAGTTTCTTCTTAGCTTCTTCGAGCCATGCAACTTTTCTCGATTTCCTTTTCTTTATACATCGTTCGAAAGCGATGTCAGTTGTAAGATCGATTATTACAATCTTATTAGATTTTTTAGCCTTCTTCCGTGGAAGCACTTTTGGTTTCATCGATTTAGAGATAGTACGTGTTACAGAAATATTTGTAGAAATTGTGCCTAAAGGTTTAACATTTGTTTGCTCTGTTAAATTTGAAGACTTTAAATTATTTGACAAAACAGAATTATTTTTTACATCTTTATTTGAAGAAACAAATTTATTTTCGATACGGTCGATATTTTTATTTTCGCGTGATGTTACTTCCAGCTAAAAATATATACAACTCATTATTCCTATGTCAGAATAATTTTATTTTTAATCCAGTACCTTTATGCAAATTCTTTCATTTCTTAACAAAAAAAATTAAACTGTATATTAAAAAAAGTTCTTCTATATTTTACAACTCTTTATATGTACAACTTTTATTATTATTTGTTACATATATAAAGCTCTACTAATTATGATACATACAACAAACTAAGGATTCTGTATAAAGATTTTTTAATAATTTGCATAAAAGTTTTCACTTGTATATCACATGTTAAATAAGATTTAACATAATGTTTAAAACAAAATAATTTTTAAATATTTAAAAACATACGATATTTATAAGAAACATGATAATGATAAAATACATATAGAATAATCTACTGTGACACTCATTAATAACTCGTTAATAACTCATTTTATTCAAAAGCTCAAATATTTGCACAATAATGAAGATATTTTCAAGTATCAATGCTATTCTTAAATAATTCTCTATAATTTTAGATATAGCTTTACTACTGTACAATAAAGCGCAAATTTCGGAAAAATTTGATTGATCAATTTTAAACATTTTTTATTTAAAAATGATACATTATTCTATTGAGACTTCTCTCTTAAAGTAATCTCAGGAGTATATCATTAACGAGTGTCACAATAAGTCTCGGTCACTATGTACGTACCAGTTGTAAAGTCCTCTTGGACGAGCTTGGAATTGTAGATGCATTTTTACTTTTTTGCTGCCATGTACCTCCTCTGCTTTCTCTACAGAACTGTATAAATAATTCACAGCATTTTCTTATGTCAAATTTCTGCTGCATTAGATATTTTGCTGAATTTGGTTGACACTTTGGCACTTTCGGTAATACATCTTCTAACACGCATGGTGGGAAAGCTGCTGGTGGTGCTCCCAGAGAGGCAATTGCGGTTGTAATAATTTGACTTTTCACGGCTATATCGCTATTTATCTTTCTCCAAAGACAATAAATAAGAAGATAACGAATGTACATAATATTTGATTCGGGATGCGGTGGAATATTTTTAATTACTTTTCTGAAATCAAGTAATAGAAATAGATATAGCGGTATGAGAAACTTTACACACATGTAAAATTATATTTAAAAAATAAGTCTTTAAATATATTTCAATCTTTAATATCAATTTTTGGAGTGAAAACTAAAATCTATTTAAACAAAATTGCACAAAATACATTTGTATATAATAAAGAACTTTGAGATAATCGTACAATATAAAAAAATTAATTATTTAAACATTAAATATTTTGAATAATATATATAAATCTCTATGTAACAACTCATTGTTCAATAATAATCAAAATAATATAAAGCAAAAAAAATGTCGATAGTTTTAAATTAAACTCCGTTTAAATGTTTACATTAAATTATATACTTACGTTATTAACGGATCTAAAATACGGTGATAACCCCGGCACATAAATTGTATCTTTATCAAAGTATCTAACAAATGCTCTGTGGAATGTTCTGTATAAAATATAAAGATTTTATTATTACTAATTAAATCAGTTAATTTAATCAAATTAAGTAACATTTAAGATACATACCTAAATATACATAAAGACAAGAAGTAAGTCTTGTACAAATTCTGTTATGATCTTCTTTACTTTTTTTTGAAGCTTTTAATTCCATATCTATGTACAACGCCAATAAATCAGACATATTATTTAAGTAAATAGATCTATTACGGTCCTGAAAAAAAAGATAAATCTTGTTTGTTTAAATTTGAATAGCGTTACTACAGAAAGCTGTGTACAGTGAAAAGAGGATTACACAAATGTGATATAATATAATAGGCTGCTAAACTTACCTCAGAAAGCTCGCGATAGATATATAAGAACAAAAGTAAGGTTTCACTAATAGAATCCTTCAACTTTGCTGCTCGTAAAGACTTTGTATAACATTCATTCACATTGATACTTACATTTCTGTAATAAAAATATAACATATACATTTGCTGCATAACAAATGTATAATATTATTGTAAACGTAACACTAAACACGTTTGTGTATATACTTAATTAACTTGGATTGTGCAGAGAATGAATAAATAAATATGTTTAAGCACATTCACAAAAGCAAATAAGTATGCGTATATGTAAGTATATAATTTATAATGTACTAATCTATAACTCTTAACATACATATCATTTATAATTATCTGGACAAACAACAAGCACTGACATTTTTTTATAATGCGCGATATTAGAATTTAAGTAGTTTGTGACATTTTGTAAAATGGAAATGTGTTAATGAAACAATATGTTTTCAATAAACTCTTTGTGCATTTGTAAATTATGTTGTTAATACATAGATGATTAAATACTTTCTTTAGAATTTTTAATATTGCTTGTATAATAGATAAAACAATATTTTTTTGACCTTCAGACACTATCTGATTAAGTAATTGAGAGGGTCAATGCAATAGCGGGATGACCCTCAAGATCAGTTCAATAATGATATCGCATAGAGGAAGTTGTGTGTGTATGTAACGCGAGTAGCTAATAATTTGCAATTTAATTAAAAAAAGCAACAGTAAATTATTAAAAATGAGATATTCAAAAACTAATTACACTACAAAAGTCTGTTATTTTATATTGTCGCTATATTATCACAAGAATTGTTACACTATATTGTCATTCAATTTTGAATTATATATTATTTTTTATTTCAAAAATTCATTAAAAGTTTGAGATCATTATTATTTTCGCAATTGAAAATTATTAAATAACATTTATCGCCTCTAAAGCAATTTTTAATTTAAATTGTGCGTAACTCTCCCCTCCTTTATTATAATTTTATTACAATACAACAGCTATTTGTTGAAATAATTATCTTTTGTAGAAAGATTATTTTGGAGAAATACGATATTATCCGAGAAAAATATATTTTAGCAACGCTTCAATAAAATATTAATACCATAACATTGTTCGACTGGATATAATCTGATTAAAAGTTTTCCAAAGTTGTTCAATAACGGAAATTTCACCTTTCTCACGCAAATAGATCTGTTGCTTATTTTTAGACAGAAATCAATTATTGCTACACAACGAACGTATGTTGTAACACATGCAATAGTATTATGACACCAGTGCTCAGAATAATAATACTGGTGAACTGCGTGTTATATGAAATAATGAGTGTGGGATTACCTGATATAGTACTGCATAAGCTCTGCCAAAGAAGCCATACTTTTGTCTGCGTATATACATTTGCACATTTTCTTAAATTCTGAGACCCATGGAAATAACTCTATAATTGTTGATTTTGCATCGTCACTGTTTAGTTTAGACCCTCCTTCATTATTAAACATTGCGTTTTTGATATCTAAACAACAATTCAGACGTGCGAATCTTTTAACATGTTTCAGTCACAATAAGACACAAAAGAGCGAGTAACGAACAACGCGTTATCGAGAGCGACGAAGGGCGTATCAAAACATAAAATATCGATAACTGATAAAATATCAAGGCTACATTCCAAAACATTGCTTTCGAGGAAAGTTCTAAAAATCTGTAGCATACGTAACGTGAGCTACAGCTTTTCAGTAAAATTTTCCCTCGAAAGCAACGTTTCGGAATGTAGCCAAAATATCTTCGTTGCGATTAGAATATATCGTATTTTACCGATTACGGAAGCGCTTTTGTTCGAAATGGTACCACCGACTAAGAAATCGTCGTCGATTTTAACGGTCTTGGAGAAAGCGATTAATTGCCGATCGATACGGATGATATCGTGCCGTATATAATCCGATTTATCGGAGTTAGCCGGAATCTATTAGTAGAGCATTTCGTTCAACCAAGCATTTTAAAACGCGGAATTTGTCGCGTCGATTAAAGAAAGAAAAAAAAAAAAGACGCTTTCTCGGCGATGTTCACAAAAATCGACAATTGTTACATCCTCTTAAGTAATTCACGCACGTTTCCTAACTACCCATCATTTTCTTACAACCCTGACCATTCTTAACATCTGCCGCGGCAGGTGCCGAGAGATAGAGACAGAGAGGGACCCATGAAGACTATAAATTGCCCAAAAGCCGGTTGTATATTTCTGTAACGTTCACAGCTGAATGCCACGTTTTCCGAGCCGTTTCACTGTGTAGTTTCGAGGGGAGGGCGAGACCGAACTTTATAGCCTCGCTCGCATGCCTTCGAAGTCACCATGAAAAACCGACTTTTAAAACTTCTGAGACTCGTACGGCCGTTTTCTGAAATTCCTGAATTGAAGCCGCATCGATCGACCGAATTCACGAATCACCAGCACGAAAGCTGACAAAAGCGGTGTCGTCGTAGCGAAAGAGCGGACACATCGATAGTAAATCCCGAGGACGTATTGATTGTGTCTTGGAAGGACGTCAGGCGACCAGCAAATTCGTGGAAAAACCCTCGGGCACGTTCGCTACTCCCCGGCGTAATTATTCTCAGGAAGCCAGAATACACAGCAAACGGTTGCGCTGCAGTCGAGATGTGCGTTAATTCGGAGCACGAGACTGCCGATGTGTCTCAAACAAAAGCATTCTCGTTTTCGTTCGTAGAACGAAAACGCGCGGTCGTTCCCTCATCACACGGTCGACGCACCACACTTTCCGTTTTTTTCGAGTCACGTCCTCGACGGCGTCCTACGCGTCGTGCCGCGCGTCGGCGTCGAAAACTTCCAAAACTCGGCTCCTCCTTGTCGCGCGGCGTTTTCGTGAAGAAAACGAAGGGCAAGTGATTGAAGTCACGCGTCTGCGACACGCGCGACACACACGCGCCTTCGATCGAGCGAGCGAGCGAGCGAGCGAGCGAATCGAATGACCACGGGGGGGTCCACGCGGATGGCGTTTACGCTCGGGACGCGGCGTGGAGTCCGGACGACGCGACAGACGGGTACGGTTGAATGACAGCGGCGACAAACGGCGAATCGATCGCGGCCGAGATCTCTGTCTGGCTTGAGCGTGGGGTGTCTCGTGTCGTGACTCTCTCTCTCTCTCTCTCTTTCTCTCTCGTAAACATCGACGACTCGTCGCCCCGGTTATCTCGGTCGAACAGGCACAGACGGTAACACGTTGTTCGCACGCGCGACGATGAGGACGATGCACCACGTACCTTGTACCGCACCGATCTGCTCACCGCTCGCGGCGGCTGCCGCCGTCGCGGCCGCCTCGGGCGCGGCGCAGTTCATTTTACGGGTACGTGCCGGGTATGTTCGTTATATCCGGGTATTACGTAAAAGCGTCCCTCCTGGTCGCAGTATACCTCATGTTAGGGGGATCGAACCGAGACTACTATCGCGTCCACGTCTCTGCACACACTGCACTCACGTCAACGGCCATATTGATACTGGCGCTTGGCGTAAATACCGCGAGAGAGCGTGCCCTGCGCCCCTCCGCCGCCGACCGGCGCTTCGGTTCTTCCCTCTCCCTCAATCTTTCTCTCCCCCTCCCCTCCCTGCGCGTTGTTCAATGCCTTCTTTTTCTATCTGTTATCCGGCATTTGTCACGACGCGCTCTGTCTCGTAACGATGATATTTCTCTTTCTCTCTCTCTCTCGCGCTCGCTCTATTCCTCCTCCCCCCTTTTCGACCCCTTTTCTTTCGTCTCTCTTCGCTTCTCTCTTTTCCTCTTGGTTCGTCGCTACGATTTCTGCGACACGCGAACGCGTCGGCCTCATACTAGTCATACTGTCGCGAGGACGCGCCGCGGCGTTGCCGCAGCGCGGCGACGGCGGCTAGCTATCGATGTCGGGCGCATTCGAAACTTCGATACTCGCCGTTCTCTTTCTCTCTCTTCCCCTCCTCTCTCTCTCTCTCTCCCCTTTCTCAGGCGCGCGCGCGCGCGTCTCATACCTCGGCACCGTTAGTCTCTCGCTTCCTCTCTTCTCTCTCTCTCTCTCTCTCTTTCTCGGGGTTTACTAGCGCCGGTAGTGCGGGGGTTCCAGAAATGAATGGCTGATTCGTCGGCCGCCCAGGTAACCCGGCCAATGGAAGCGCGTTGCACGCGCGGCGCGCAAATCACGAACCGAGGACACCGTTATCCCTCCCCCGCGGCGGGCCCAATCAGATACGAGCAATTAAGTAATTGCGGCGCACGGGGCACACGCGCGCTAGCCTACTATCCAGCCGCCTAGCCTAGAGATGGTACTCAAATCCAATACCCGCTCGCAATTTTCGAGCGAGCGCCGGAGTGCTCTCTCGCTCTCTCCCTGCTGAATGGATATCGATACGCACTTCGGGAATATTAACATAGCCGCAAGACGCGCGCGAGAATTCGGGCGAGCATCGGAGAGCGACTCGATCGATTCGGAGCGGAGTCGACGGACTGTGTTTTGAAATCGCGCGCTCTCTCGCATAATCGGGGCGCGTATAAGCGTGTGCGAGCGCACGCCACTTTTCCCACCAATCCCACGCCGTTGTATCGTTGACCATGCAGTAATGACTTATGAGTTGGGAAAAATGGAGGGTGGGAAGATTGGGGAAGGTAAAAAGGCGACATCCGTTGTCCCAACAGTTTCACCCTATCGAAAGAGGGAATGGTGGCCCTTGTTGACTCGCTCTATGCTCTCGTTGACTCACGTCGATTCGAATAGCAAACAGATTCAAGGATTAAGAAAAGTCATTAAAATTAATGAAAATGATTGAGAAAAGCTGGATCCAAAAATTTAAATCGAATTCGCTGCAATATAGTGATTCTATATGCAATCGAAAATAATGTGAAATGATACTTTAATATAGAGGCTTTAACAGAGTCATTTAAGTGTGTGTTTAATGCAAAATGGAGAGAAAAGTCTTCCGAAACACAAAAATGGCACAATCGATATCAACAGCCGCTTGAGCGCTTTGTGTTTTTAAGACCGTAGCTGCCTTCGAAATCACGTTTGGATTTGCGGGTATCCCGGGTTCAATACCTCGCGCCTGAGCGAGGTCTGTATGCCGGGCGAGATCGTCGGGGCCGCCGCGCCGCATTCAGAGTGCGATGCACGCGCGGAATATTCATACGTTTCGCGGGTCCTCCGCGGCACGGGAGCAGCGCCGCCGCCGTCGCCGTCGCCGTCCGCCGCCGCGCCGCTGCCGCCACGCCGCCACCGCCGCCACCGCCACCGCCGTCACCGCCGCCGCCGCCGCCTGCCGCGCGCGATTCGCAATCGATCCGCCCGCGGATCCTCGCGATTGCGTCTCGTTCGGCTCCTACGACACGTGCGCGCGAATACGCGAGGATACGCGGGACGCGCGCATGCACGTATAGGATGTTTGATGGATGCCGACCCGGGAAGCGCGTACGCGAGTCGAATATTCGCAATACGAGCGCCGCCACCGATGGCCCGCTTGTTGCCGGCCCGTCATTCGTCATCCCCGGCCGGTCCTCGCGACTCGCGCGAATACTAAATTGCACAGCCGCGAGCCGACGAGGCTGCCCGCGCTTGCACCTGCCCTCGCGCCCTCGACTCCTCGCGTCGCTCGCTTTCATCTGGAAATAACCGAATCCGCGGACGCGAAAATTGATTTGAACGCGGAACGATTGTTCGCTACCGCGGCGGCATCGATTTGCGCGTTTACGCTGACTCTATTTTCGAACGCACGTGTACGTCGCGTCGGTGTCGCCAGTTGCGACGCCGCCGTCGAATTTTATATAAATCGATCGGAAATCGGTGTTCCTGCGCGTTTGCAATTTGTTAGCAAAAGTTCTATTTGAAATTAGTTTAAACATTTTTTTTTCTATATAAAGCTTTTTTCATTATTATCTCGTATGTTTAGATGTCTAGAAGATGACTTTTCGAGGGACTTTTAGAATTAGAAGTAAGGTCAGAAAGCATAAGAGAGCATCTCCTTTCGCAAGCACTTCACGACGGCCGTGCGCTCGCCCGATTTTGACGTTCTCTCGTTTATCATCGAGATCGCATTCAGCGTAAACATGGAATGGGGGTCACAACCGTATTTGGTGCTGAGCGTACGGCCTGCATACGAGAATAAGCCTCTCGATAAAGTCAATGGGCGAATCTCGTTTCCGAGCTCAAGTACATACTTCGTCTTTAGATGTGTATATGTTTTATATATGTACCGTTGGACGGGATTCGCATCTCCGGGATACGTTTTCGAAAAAGACTGTAAAAAGGAAACGCCCGTCTTATCTTATCATCTGGATTAAATATGTTCTTCATATTTTACAAGCGTCAAGCAAATTTCTCGCGTACGCCCGTGAATGTCAAAGGTCGGTGGCGGCACCGGGAAAAGTAGAGAAACCGCCTACGCGTGCGGAGGTATATGTTATAAATATATTGAGAAATTGCCGGAGACGCATGAATAATCTGACGATATAATACGTCGGAACAGCGGGGAATCCACACCGTTTTTCGAGCGCCGCGCATTTTTACGTTCAAACATCCCGATATTGGAGCAGCTTCAACTGCACGGCGCGGCGCGGTGGCGCGGCGGCGGCGGCGGCGCGACGGCCAGCGCACGAGTGGCAAGCTTTCCCTTTTTTGCTCGTGTACGGCTCCGTACCTCGCTGCAAGATAGACAGGGTAATTGCAGTGCCGCGTCGGTACGTACGCCGCGTTGTACGTGTATAAAGAGCTTGTTTACCTGGCGGGCAATGGTACGGGGAGGGGACCAGCGTTCCCTCGTTCCGGGCGTGCACTTTGAAAATATCGCTCGAGAGCCATAAGCGTCTCAGACTATCTGCTTTAGGTATACGTCGCCGTTCATATTAAGCGAAAAGCGCCGGGCGCGCGCTTTTCATCTCGGATATACGGCGCAATTGAGAAAAGTCAGCCGACGGAACGGTATAATTGCGAAACGTAACCGCGTTATATCAATAGATTCACGTAGTCGTTCTTACCTTGCGCGAGGATTATGGGGAGTAACTAGCAACTTTAATTTCTCTTGGGAAAAGGAATAAAAATGTATACACATTTTGTCACCTATATGTATATGTATATATATACGCGAGACGTTCCGTTCGAGACTCGGCGTCCTGAGATCGCCACCTGAATTAGCGCTCCCTTCGTTGAAATGCACTCTGCGTTGTTTGCAATTAGACGCGGCTACCTTGATCTTATTCTTAGTCATTTCTCGCGTACGTATACAGCGAAAAAAAAAGTGAATTTTAATGACTCTAAGAATTTAATCATATTCAATATCGTACGTGGCAATCGTATTCGAATAATAAATGTGAGCGAAATGATCTTCATCATCAAGCATTAAACGCGCGCTTATGCAGCTCTCTTTATGCAGCTCTTAACAGCCTTATTTAGACCCCTTACATATAATAACCTAATTAGAATAATTGTCCAATATAATTTAGCCGAGCTTCGAGAACCTTCTTTGAAAAAATTAACCCTCTTTAAAATATATAACTTTAACCTACTTGCGCGAAATAAAAGTAGCCGGTGGTCTTTCTAAAAGCAATTACTGGAAGCAATTTGCTCGTACTTTCAGGGCGTACTGTAAATTAGCCGCGGCAAGAGTGTACCGGCGTCGCATGTGACGTGCACGGTACACGTAATTTCCTCGTCGATTATGTTCCAGCGGCATAACAGCGCTTCTGTCAGTTTCCTGCCCGCGCACACGGTACGAGACCACTTGGGCCGGTCGTGAAGAAGGGCTCCGGAAGCCCCGTGGAAAAGGGCCGGAAGTATCCTCCAGGCGGGAAGAGACCAGACCTACGACATCGCTCAAAGGACCATTCCCCTCCTCCGCTCTCGCCCCCTTCTCGAGCTCGTTACCGCCGAACCGTGTCCTGAAGTATAGCACCACAAAGCGAAGTACAACTCTCGACCACACGCGGTCCGCTCGACAAGCACGTCCGTAGAGCCGCCCAGAGCACCCCGTGTGTCATCAAACATCAACGACGTCGACAATCACGACGACATCGACGACGGTCAACAACAGCGACCACTGTCCAACGACTCCCACGCCAAATCCCATCGACCTTTCCAAGTTCATAGGAAGCGCGGCGCACGTCTAGCTACGAATAGAGGTAAAGGAAAAGGTCGATTCGAAAGATGGAGAGAGAGAGAGAGAGAGAGAGAGAGAGAGGAAAGAGAAAGAGAGCGAAACCGCATTTATCGATACTACTGGATGCAACGATCCTTCCCCAAAGAGCGTACAACGACTCGGAGTATATACAGAGTGCTCCGGGCATTGAGTCAGGATTAAAAGAAACGGCGTATACGACGCTCGCGTATGAAAGCAGACGAGGGGTGAGCTAAAGAGAAAGAAGAACAGGCGAGAAGGCCGAGAGAGAGAAAGAGAGAGAGAGAGAGAGAGAACGCGGAGAAACACGGGGACGGAGAGGCACTCGCGAACGGCTGCGTCCGTCGCGCCTGCGCCTCTCGTCGGAAAGCTCCGGCTCGTTCTCTCGGTCCTCGTCGGTCGTAGCCGTGATCCTCCGTTCCGCCGGTGTCGCCCACCTCGGGCTCAGTGAGCCGGTGTGTGAGCGCCGCGACGCCTAGAACAGCATTATCGTCGCCGGAGTTTTCGTTGCCGTCGTCATCGTCGTCATCATCGTTGTCATTCTCCTCATCATCGTCGTTCCCATCGGCGTGGATTTGGCGACGATTCTACGTTTCCCCTCGTTCCTGTCATCGTCGTCGTCATCGTCGTCGTCGTCGTCGTCATCGTCGTCGTCGTCGTCGTCGTCGTCGTCGTTGTGGTCGTTCTCGATCGAGCGCCGTCTGTCCTCGTCAACTCCGTGATCACCGTTTCAACGTCGTTTACATCGTTGTCATCATCATCGTCATCAACTCGCTGCTCTCGTGGTGCTGGCACTATTCGGGAGGCACGCGACTATCCCGAGCGGTTTCCGTGCGCGAGTCGCAGTCGCCGCGGGAAGAGAGAGACGGGACGAGTGCAGTACTACCACCTCGTTCCTCCCCCCCTTTCTCCATCACCTCTCTCGCTCAATCTGTCTCCTCTGCACCTTCGCTCTTTCTCCTCCCACTCTCCCTCATCGCCTCTCTCTGTCTCTTTCTCTCTCTCTTTCTCTTTCTCTGTATATGCACGCTCTCGCCCTCTGCTGTACCCCTTGCCGCCACCATTGCCGTCGTCGTCGTCGTCTTCGTCGCCGATCTCGTCGCTCTCTCTCGTTCCCACGATCACGCTCGCCCTTCGCACAACAACGCCACGCCGCTCGTACCGTGCACCGTGCTCGGCCACCGTACCACCGTCGCCGTCTTCTCCTCGACTCCGCTTTCGGCTCACGTGCTAAGCTACACGGACACACGGCGCACCTACTACGAAACAGATCTCGATTTCACGTTCCGCAAGTTCTCCCGTCGTCCGTCGCCCCGATCTCTCTCTCGACGTCGAGAGACGACGGCCGCGCAGCAGGGGCGAGTGCAACGGCGAGCGAGAGCGCAAAGGATAGAGAGGAGGAGTGAGTCCGAAGGAGCGAGAGGGAGAGAGAAAGAAAGAGGGGAAGACTGGGATACGCGACGCACAGAAGAGGACGAAGGATGGTGTAGACGCCGTGGCGTCGTGTCCGTCGTGCCCGCGGGACCTCCGAGGTGGACATTCGTGTAAGAAAATGTACTCGCGTGACGGTCCTTAAACCTCGCCTGAAGCGTGCATTCTCGTGTATAGAGAGGGTACGACAGAAACAGGAGTGGGAGAGAGAGGGAGAGAGAGAGAAAGAGAGAAGCCGGGGCGCCTGTTACCGGCAGGGAGGGCGTTAGAGCGAGAACGCGGGAAAACAGGGAGAGAGGAGAGAAAGAGAGATAGCGAGAGAAAGGGATAGTCGGTGGCGAGCGGGGAGAGATAGAGGGGTGGCTGGGAGGGGAACATACGACAGAGAAGATAACGATGCTCGAACGTGATGCTATGCACGTCCGCGAGGGTTGTTCCGAACGACGACGGTAAACCGAATGATCATTTGATTCCTTTTGGATTGCGTGATATACGTATAACGCGCGGTGCCATGCCACGTTCCGCGACGCGGTGCGTGTCGCTGCGAGCGCGCGCCTTGCGGACTTTGCGCGACGGCGATCAACGGCGTCGGCGGGTAGCGGCAACCCCGACGAGGGTATGTCAGGCCGACACGCTGGTCCCGTCCCGTCCCGTCTCGGCTCGGCGCGGCTCGCTCGCTCGCTCGCCCGCCCGCGACGCCCGCTCGTACTTGCGATCAGTCTTGTTCGATGTTCTGCATAATCGTACTCGTCACACGCTTGCACGCAATTTACTGTTGGTGTATATTTGCTATTTGAGATGATCGATGTATGCACGTTGATGGTGTTGTTGTCCGGCGCCGATTTGATATCTCTTGATACACGATAATGACTCGTACTCGCGTCGCCGATTAATCGCCGTAAATTAGGATCCAAGTGCATACCGGAAACGCAGAGGATTCGAAAGGAATTTTATCCTCGTGTTAAACTTTATTTTTATAAATCCTGTATAAATCTTTAGATATATTTATTTATCTCTCTCACAATTTTTTCTATTTTTCTGGCACTTGGATCTTTTTCAATTTACGGTATTCATTTAGCACTGCGTTTACCGTTGAATGTTGCCGTTCAAGTTCTAAGTTTTATGTACAATACGAAGATTGCATTCGATGTGTAACGTCGTGGGATGAGCATCAGATAGATTTAACGTTAAATGTGCGGTGTGAATACGAATTGATGGATGTAACTCTCTGGTATCCCCGATGTATAATTTCCTTGCAATATGAATGCATGTATCTGTATGGATAGCTTTCATATGAAAGGAATCAAGTGCCTTTATGTTAAAACCGAGAAATAGCTTCCTATAGACTTGTTTATAGAGAAAACGATATTTTTGTACTATAAGAACAATTTATATGGCATAGCAGTGCACGCTTCAACTTATCTAGTAAACTAATTAATAGAGTAATATATATAATGTATATCTATAAATGTAATTTGCGTTTATATAAAGTCGTCCACAATTTAAACATTCAAGTAGAAATATGTGTCACGCATTTTGTAAACTGAACACTTTCTCATCTGTTCGTCGCGAATGATAAATAATAAAGATTTTCGTTACCCTTAATGTTATGTCGTTTATCGATTTCATTAGAAGATATAATAAAAAATTTGCCATGACCTGTTGATTTGACCATTTGCCACAAAAAAAGTTCCTCCGTCATAACTCCAGAAAAGTTCATCAATAACGCAGCCGGAGACGCGTATAAGGAAATGCATTGTACGGAAATAAAGAAAGTTGTATGCACATAAACTCGGCATAAAAAACAAATAGAAAACAAGTTGATAATTTTTAATAATTAAATACCATTTGTTTGTATAAATTCGCAAAGGTGTGACAAGTCTAGTAACAATTTATTTGCTTATCTTTTCCACAAAGAGAGACATCGGAGAAGGTAAGCAAATAACTTGAAACTTAACTCGCTTCCCTATTGGCTTAATTGCAGTGTTATTTATTACAATTTAACAATAATTAGTGTTTTAATCGATGGAATTTAACTTTTATATGTGGTATACACACACTATGTTTTTGACCTCTACACTGTTAAATCTGTACACGGAGAGAATTTTCTTTTAAAATTTACCCTGAAAATCATGTTACTTGTGAGACAATACAGTATTTAGGTAAATTTTACTGTGCACTACAATAAATTTTACTGCGAAATCTTATTGTAGTGCACAGTAAAATTTGTCTAAATACTATATTGTCCCATAATTAACATGATTTGCAAGGTAAATTTAAAAAAAAATTCTCTCCGTGTAGTGTCAAGCTAAACCTTATTTAAGTCGCCACTGCTTCTACTTAATAAATAGTCATTTTTTACTAAAACAATGGAGTTAAAACAGTTAATAATAATTTAAAACAGTTTAAATTTAACCCAAATTTAGGTTAAATTCTATTGTTTTATTTAAAAGTAACTATATTGTTTTATTTAAAAATAACTATTTATTAACTAGGTGCAGTGACGACTTAAATAAGGTTCAATTTGACAAAATAAATTTAACAATATATCCTCTTAAATCTTTTCTATTTTTGTCAGTCATATTAGAATGTCTTATCGAAGTAAGCATCGGGCTTTTTTTAGCGTTAATACAATATAGGATGATATATGATTATCTTCCATTTTCTGAATGTTCTAGTACATAAAATCGAACGATAAAAATGAAATGCTGAAATGACATATCACACAATCAATTTGTTTCTCAATACACTTTCTAGAAAAAAGACAAATTTTTTATCTAAGCACTTAAAATTTACAAAGATGATAAGTTTCAATCATGCTGTATATACAATTCATTAACGCTAAAAGGCTGATGGTATCTGAACCTGAATATTTCCCTCGTGGCTTATGATGCTTCGTATTAGTCGGAAAAAATAACTGCTAAATTTGTACAGAAACATTCGTGTGCATGTGAACTTCTGTAAGCGTAGTGTGGTAAATTATAAGAAGCTGACAGAAGCTTTAAATAATAATGACATAACTTTTTTTGTTCTAAAAAAAAGTATAGCGTATAAAAAAATAAGAACATAAAGAGAAATAAATATAAAGAGAATTTATTGAACATCTTACAACTCTCGTACTCAAGGAATGACAGCTTCTTACAATTTTCAATTCCACGGGAGTCACGCACATGAGGAGAGGGGGAGAGGTATTGAAAATATCGTGAGTGCCGAAGTGCAAATATGAAAATAAAATAAAAGCAAAGATCGGATAACAAATTTTAATTTTAAGATTTTAATAGATTATAATAGAAATTTTAAGATGTAACGCGCGGAAAGATAATCTGAAATGCACAATACGAGACGAATGTGAGGTAGCCACGAAAATTTCTCGAGGCTCTTAATAACGTGAGACCAGGCGTAACGTATCTGCAAAATGGCACTCATCTCAAATGTAGCGCGCGATGTAACCGGATATAATTTCGCGGCGAACTCGCGCGCGTACACTCGCGAATGATTCATTCGGCGCGTTTACACGACGTTGGGCGAGGAAAGGCGACTATTTTCGGCGCGGATTCGGATAGCGCTCGTTGCGGAACGGGACGCTTTTAACGGCTCTTACGGCGTTAAAACAGGAAGCTGATACCGACGTATCACCGTTATCGTATAATATGAATTTATATGACAATGCCTTTCTATTACGGCCGACAATGGCGGCGGCGGCGGCAGCGGCGGCGACGGCGCGGTGGTGGTGTAATATTACCAAGTCGCCCCGTTGTAATGTATAGCCGTATGCGCTCGGCTCTCTCTCTCTCTCTCTCTCTCTCTCTCTCTTTCTCTTTCTCCGCGGACCATAAAGCGAATAATATAGCTCGCACGCAAAATGAAATATTTCAATTGCGGGACTCGCGTTAATTGCGCTCGCGCGGGCGCGGCGTTTCAATTATCGTAATGAATTACGGCGAACGCGAATTCCGTTGACGCAAGCGCGAAGCCCGCGGCCGCGAGAGCGCGGACACCGGTGCTGGATCTCCGTCGCAACCGGTCTACTCGATCGATCTCAATCCGAACGTGGCGTTCGAAAGCGCGCGTGGAATATAATGAATATGTAAATATTCGACGGGGTGCACGGGGCACGTTGTCGCTTGTAAATAGCGGGGTGCGTGTAACAGGTGGTGTGCTCTCTGTCTCGCCCGGCGTCGCGTCGGTGTCGTCGCTCGTCACTCTCGACAATGGCACATACAGGCCGGCGGCGGACCGCGACGATGTAGCCCCGTCGCGATGGACATGGGACGTGGACCTTCGGCCCTCAATCGGCGTCACCGACGACGTCGTACACGCGAACGACGCTCCTCGCGTATTCATAGCCCGCACTGTTCACCAGCGCGAATTCGTACGTCCGTTCGTTGGTTCGCCCGTGCGTATCTCTCTTGCACGTGTAGCATGTGCGCGCGCGCGCGCGTATGCATGTGCATGTCAAATACACAGGACGCACGTGTACCTATATGCGGGGCCCGCGGGCGCGGAACGTGCACAGCGTGGGCAATAAAAGTAAACGGCGCATTTTCGCGATCGCTCGTTACCGCGCGATAAAATTTACGCGCGCTATAAATAATTGCAACAAATACCGCGTATATAATGGTTTCTTTTCTCGAATGCTCGCCCTCCCCCCCCCCCTCCTCGCTCGCCGTTTGCCTGCTATAATAAAATTGTCTGAATTTCGGGATCGCCCGGTTGAAATTGCCCCGATTACTTGTTAAGACTTCGGCGAAGCTTATTATAAAGTCGTCCTTACAAAGAAACCTTTCCAAGTCAAAGAGCTGTACAAAGTTCGATCTCGCGGTTTACGGACGGCATGCGAATTTACGCAGTTTATAGGACACGGAAGGTTTCTTTTAAAGGAATTTGTTTATGGAAATCAAAAGTGAGAGATGTAATTAGGCGATGCGAGTAGACTGCCAAGTGCAAAATTAGTCAACCGCATGTAAGCAAAAATTCATACAATTTGTTCTGATCAATTTATGAATTTATTAAAGTTACAAAGTCAATTGCAATGAACTCGTACCGTTCACGCTTTGAAGAGAAGATTTGTGCTTGAATGTTATAATGCTCGAGACGATCGAAGGGCAAACGGGAAAAGGAAATGAAAAGATACTATAAAACCAAGGTGCGGCTTTTGAAAGGTACATTGAGCAGTAGAGAGTGCTTCCGGTTTGTATAGTTTGAAGTAGAAAAATAATGGGGCTTCGATACGAGTTCGTACTATTCATGTCTTGAAAAAAAAAAAAAAAACAAGCCGAGACGCGCGCGCGCGCGCATCGTGTTTCCTCTGTATGTGTGTTCTGCATGCAGGCTCGCCTAATTACGCCATCGCGAAGGGCTTCGCTTTTGAATCACACACCGTCGCGTTGACCTTCGGGTCTCTCGACGAAACGATCGGCGGCACGTGATATGACGTGGCGATCGATATCTTTATGCCGCCCCGGCATGCATTGTGTGAAAGGCGTGATCTTTCGCAGGGCTCGCTCTACATCCCGCAGGCTACTGTCGACTGCAACGTAATCGTCCCACGAGTTCGCCCTCGGCCTCACCATCGCCGGTCCATCATCGTACCTGCATTGTCGCCCGCGCTGCAAGATGAACGAACGATCCGAGGGGGAGTACGTAGTGCGTACGGCGCGCTGTAAGACGACGAGATGAAATCGCGCGGTGTTATTAACCGGAAGATTCGAATCGATTCGCGTCGCGTCGAGTAATCCCCGATGGTGGTGGTGCGCGGCTTGATAATCATGATAAGTGAGCGCGTTCTTATCGCGACGTTAATGAAACACGTGTGCGAGACGCGCGTGTGATCGCGCGCATCGATTTGACTGGCCGCACCGGATCCCACGTGTACAAGCACGGACGCATCCTTCGAGGAGCAGATCGCTCTCCAGTGACCGGTGAGTACTGCTTCACTCACTATCAAGTGCCCTTTGTCAGTGGCGTCTGCCTAGTTGCGGGCAAACCGACTGGCACTTCTGGAAGACCCGAAGGATGTGGAAGCCTCTCTGAAGCATCTCTTTCTATCTCGCGAAACAATATTGTCGGCCAATTGAAGCGTATTGATTTACTTTTGTTTAACCAACAACCATCATTTTATAAACAGGAGTACAAACAGTTACTCTATATTATTTAAGAAAGTCGGTTATTCAAATATTATCTCGGTTATATCTCATGCCTTCAAAGACGGCTATGCAGACGGCGCTATACTTTGGGTGTATATATTTTAAAATAAATGGAATCAACAATCACATTGAGAAAAGTTTGATGGAATACGGATATACATAAAAACATGGCACATTTTCCTGTCATAATTTTTAGATCAAAACGATTCATCTTCCTTTTGTAATGTTATGTTATCTAAGTTATAACCAAAACGATGCTTCCGAAACTTATATCCTGATTCCACCCAACTCTTCAAGTAGAAGATGTTATCGAGGATAAAACTTTTTCATTCATTCGTTTGAAACTTCTACTCTCTCTTATGAATTATTCAGTATATAGAATAACATATACAAGTTTATCGCGCGTCATCAAGATATGCGCGGCAACTTCTTTCGTAAAGTATATAATAAAAATATAAATAATACGCGCGTGAAGGGATTCGAAATATATCCTATTTTACATACATATATATATATATATATATATATATATATATATATATCAAATATGTATCACTTTATATCACAAATGTGACGATGATATTCTCGCCATGTGTGATTGGAATAATAGAGTGAAATCGTGTTGATAAGGTTTAGTCTTTCGACGTTACTCTGTAAATTTTATCACAGCGAGATTGTGAAAGTCGTTTCTGTTCCCAACATCGTTCGACGCTTTACTCGTTCGTTTCATCGCGGAGAAGCTTATTTTCTTGTACGAAAAAGTAAATGTTATCCTTATCGATCGAGTAAGGGCCGAACGTGCATCGATGCGATCTTTGCGATCGGAACGAATTGCCGCAGTGGCGATTCGATATGCCGCGGCTTACATGAAACACCAATACAATGCCGAATGTAATGCGCGTTAAGCGCGGCCCCGTGTTGCGTATATCTTGACGACGGAATGCAATGAATGAAGGCACCGCAATATCCGCTCATGCCGGTGGAAGTCGTAACTGCCGGCGTGCCCGCGCTATTACTCCTCAATGGTCGACCGCGGTTAATTGCGAGGCAATATTCAAAGTAATTCTCGGTCCCCGGCAAGAATACGGCCTAATTGACTTGTAAGCCAACGCGTTCGATCGGCGGCTGATTGCAGACGGAGAATAAGCGTTTCACCGTCTGCGAAAGACCGATATTGCCCGCGCTCACGAGAACGAGTCGATTCTTGGTACTCCGAGTACCCGAGGATCGTAAACCGCCTCTGGTGTTTTCGTGGCACGGAACTACCCCGAAAATCGTCGCAACCATTACGATCGTTAGGTAATAACGTAATACAGCGAGAGCGCAAAGAAGCCGCAAACGTTGCAGGGACGCACAAACGCGAAACGGCACTTCTTACCAATTCCGTAAAAATGCCATCTCGGATATAATTGTCAGGCGAGATGAGGTATGTATATATATATATATATATATATATATACTTGCCATTTTGCCCATTTTGCTACCGGTATTCAATTCCGAGCGGGGACTGCGAGAAAGCATAATTAACGCCGTCGGATTGTAAATTCACTCTAGTATAAATATTTGCATCTCGGAACTCCGCGCACAAAGCCTGCATACATTTGAATATATCTTCTTTCCGCGGAGATTCCGCGGGTGCACCGCATATCGGTGATACGACTAACATCGAGCTCGGCCGGGCTTATTTCAATCTCCGTAACTCGCGACGTTGATCTTCTTGGATCTACAAAATTAAAGCGAATCGACCAAGTGCGGCGGAGTCGAAGAAACGTAAAGAAAACGAAAACGAAAAACGAAGCCGAATCTTTAATATTTTTATGCCTTGAAAACAGCACATAATATGGATTGTTGAAATATCATTAAGGCGTATATAGGAACGATCTCTACGAAAAACACGAGAGAAAACATTTGAGAAAATTTGCTTAAAAAAGTTGCTATCTCCTATCTTTCTTATCTTAATTTTCTAATACTTTTATATCCTCATATTAGAAGGGTATATTTATGGTATTCTGTTTTCAGTAACTCTATATAATGCATCGTTCTCGACAATCACTCTGTAATACGCTATCCTGTATATAGTGCATCAGTCTGTGTTTCGCTAATTTGTAGATTATTTAATTCCATTGTGATTTAACGTACGCCTTCCGCCATTTTCGAAATAAATGGTTCATTTAATTCCCGTAATTTCTGTAATTGTCGTAATTTTCCAGTGGCCCGCACCGTCATTCGATTATCGATGTAACGAATTTGCACGCGAATCGACTTTAACCCTTTGTGGCGCGACGTAATTTCGAGAAACGGTTCGACATTTAAAAATCCCTTTTTATTTTGATGACAGCAGCATTTCCTAATGTAATCATCTTCCGACGGTTTCGACGTTATGTAAATATTCGTCGAATAATTGGCAACTTGTGGTTGATTACAATGTCTGCAAATTATCATAAAGTACCGAAGTGAATTCGTTGCCGTATAATATTGCCAAAAGTTCATCCTCACGCAGAGAATTTCGCGATTCTACGTATTTTCACCTGAAAGCTATCGATCGACAATACGCAGCGGTAATATGAAACGTTTCACTTCAAACGCCCGTTTTAATCCCTATTATTTCTCAGGAATTGAAACCGATGTGATTTCGATGGGATTAGACACTCGACGCTCTATCGAGACTCCACTTTTTCGCGACAAAAGAAGACAACGACGATCGGCGTCGTCGGTATGTCTTTTCGTATATCCGTAGGTAGGTGATCGAACTCTCCGAAATTACGACTTTATTTCAATACTCGCGAAACTTAGACGAGCGAATAAGACGATTCACAAAGCGCAGACAGATATAGGCCCGTGAGTCGAGGGTTTCAAGCAAACGCGGTCTCGAGCGATGAGCGAGCAGAGTCAACGAACTTCTCCTCGCGTTTACGTAACCCCGGTCGTGTAAACATATCGATCCCTGCGGGGGCATGTGCGCATTGTAGCTTTATTTCGTAGCGGAGTCGCCCGGTGTATACCGGCGATGAGACTGCCGGGGAGGGTCAAGTTGACCCTCGTCCTCGCGTCCCTTTGTCGGGACCGTCGCGAACGATCGCATTCCGATTCGCACGTTACGCGTTACGCGTTCCAATTGGACGCGTCGCGTAAAAAAGAGGAGCGCGTTCACAATCGACTAAATATTCTCAAGCGACCGGCGGGAATTTTTGTTTCAGCCCGCGCGAGAGGAATTCCTTTTCGCGATCACGCGCGAAAAACGTCGCGAGTAGAGTTGCCATATTAAAATTTTCAAAACTAGAACATACAAACCAAAAACCCAGACGTTTCGTGTGCAACCCCGAACGCATATAAAAAAAAGTGCGTGTAGCAGGTTAGCGGCTCGTTTCTGAATAATTACAGTGGTAGGAGTCAAAATATTTAGATTTCCTAAAAGTCCTAAAATTCCGGACGTTCATAACTATCTTGGATGCCTTAAAAAAGAGGACAGTGACCGGGAAAAAGAGGACGGATGGCAACCTAGTCGCGAGAGATCGCGCGCGTCAGAGCGCGGATATATCAGCGTTCTTTGCCTGTCACGTTCACGTTTCTTGTTTCGTCGTGATTGTCACGCGGTTTCCATCCTACACTTGTTCTAATTTCTCGACATTTCAATGAATGAGAACCTCGAATGTTTCTAGCTAATGCAATAAACTGTTAAAAATATATAACAAATTAAAATAAGACAAGTGACAAGTCAATTAATTAAAATACTGATACATGAAGCGATAAATGTGAAGAATTATTTCTCGCAAATAAACTTAACGCAAACGAAACTTTTATTTTCCAAATATTCTATTTCTTCACTTGTCCTAACTTATTTTAATTCTTTCAATAGAATGTGCCATATATACGAATATCAACAGATTTTTTTTTAAAAGAAAGATATAATTAATTTCATTTCCCTTGAGTTAAATTTAAAAAGCGAAATTTCGGCAAGCATTATTCTGAGCTAATGTTTCTGACACATATGGAGAGCTTGTTTCCAAGTTGTCGTGAGTCCACATTTCAAAAGATCGAGCTTACGTATCGCAAAATCTTTCTCATGGTTGAAAAGTTGACAACCATGATGCTGAGAAAGTTACTCACCGAGTTCGATGCTCTGTGCAGGCGTTCGATGGCACGTGTCGCGGTGCGTCCGCGTCGTGGCCGCCAACGTGCGCGTTCCGAATGTTCCGATGCGTGGATGCGTATTCGACGACTCGCGGACTCGTCGTCGTTGTCGCACCGTCGTCTCAGGAAACGAGCGAGCCTTTTTCAAGATCCTCGTGACAGTACGTTCTTTGAACACTCACCAACGCACATATACCCGTAATTTCGCCGTCATCTGTTGCCCCGCGTGGGCTGTACGAATATCGATTCGTTGTAACGGCTCTTCCTTTCCGGTGTCCCGTTAATTGTGTCAAACGGCCACAGGCACCGCGCAAAATTCTTTTCGAACAAAGACGTCCATGCTCGCCGTGTGATCGAATTTACGCCGGCGAGCGCGATGCGGTTGAGAGACTCATCGTCGATCCATTGACGCCGGGATTCGACGAGCAAATTGCGATTATTACTAATGAGGACAGCGACGAAAATATTTACGCTCTGAGACGTGATCTTCGTGCCTAACTAATTAAACGCCACCTGCCACGGGACGGGAGATTATGACTAATTATTAACTTCGTTAAGCATTAATCCGCTTTCCGCGATTGGCAGTCATTAACACGAGTTAATTAGTCAACCGCTGTTAGTTGTCAACAAGATAGATACAGTGATATTAAGAGGGGAGATGCGCGATACGCCGAAATTCAACCCCGTGAATCATCGTCGTTTATTACTTTCGCAATGTCGTCGCATCAGCGCGACTCGACGAGACGAAATCTCGTTAAATAGCCGTTGATTCCGCAATTAAGGTTAACTCAGTTACGCGACAATCGCTTGTAATTTAATCAGCGCGCGTAGTTACTCATTTCCATTATTTTACATAATATCAAGTGGCCGTGCTGGAGCGCTAATTAACGATAGTCATGTAATAGTGCTACGCGGTCTCTCCACCGCAGTCTACGTAATTGTAGCAGTTACGAAAAAAAAAAAAAAAAAACTGCGTCACGCGCGTGGAGGAATTCGCGATACATTGCCGCGCGGCAGCGGCTATAAATTCGCGAAATTCGTTGAGGTGAAAATTTATGCCAAACGTCCGCGCACCGCGATACCGGCTCTGCGCGTACAGGGTGTTCCACAATTCCCGTGTTTAACTCTTACAACACTTCTTGGATTTTGGGAACGATCCTTTCGTAGAGAGAGGATTCGAGAGGTCGTTAGGTACTTGCTCGTCAATACGATTAAATTAACGATTGCATTTAGAATTTTGGAAAAAGGCAAATTTACTTTCTTCGAACGGGTAATAAGACTTTATTAATAACAAGTATGTGACAGAGGTTTCATCTCGCGGGAAGAAACCTCTTTTCGATCATCGACATTTTAGTCACGGAAAAAATGCATTCCATATAATGAATTTGCCATTAAAATTAATGGTCGGAGGTTCTGTCGTCTTAATCGTGTTTCATATTAATATTCATTCCGTGACGCGCGCGAAACGCGTCTTCTTATCGATCTCGCATATCTGGCGATACCTCTTTTGGACCCTCGATGGGCGAGAGGAGGGCGGAAAGGGAAGGGGGGAGGAGAGAAAGAGACCGAGAGAGAGAGAGAGAGAGCTTTATTAACGACGGAAATTAAAGCCGCCGGATTCTGGGACACTCTGTATACGCGCGTGTTCTGGTACACGTGGCCGCTGATATACGGCGGCTCGGCAGAGCACGAGCACGACACCGAATTTAATAACGCGGAACTGCGACGCGGCGAGGTGCGACGCCGCGCCGCGGTCCATACAATCGGGACAATCAACGTCGTCGAGCGGCCATTAGTCCGCGATTACGGGCGACTTTATTACACGGTCGCGCCGCTCCTAGAGCGAAACGCACAATCGGCGGCATTATCGGTAGACGGGTGCTTCGGAACAGAAAGGGAACCCGACCGCGAGTGTGCTCTATCCCGGCGATCGGATTTGCCTCGCAGCGGGCACTCGAGCCAGTCGAGCCGAGTCGTCGTTCTCGG